>NC_142936.1:40751647-40939969 GCF_046866305.1 Octopus bimaculoides
GTTAAAGGTTTTGGAGTGACATCTGGCACAAAGACAAGGAACACAAGAAGAATGCTGAATGATTGCAAGAACTGAAACAAACAGTAGTCTGTCTAAAACAGGTGGAACTAGTCATTTCAGTTAGGGAAGTGAAAGAAATCAATAAAAAACTGAGCAACTGTAAGGCCACGGTACCAGATGGGGTTCTAGGCTACTGGATCAAAAGATTTGGTGAATGTCATGCACGAATAGCTGTGCAACTCAACATCGTGTTAAATGCCGACCAAGTAACACCAGAGTGGTTGACATTGGGTAGGACTGTGCTGTGCCTGAAAACATCGAAAAAGGTAAGGAACATCTGGAAAAAAAATTGAGTCCTGCTACATAAGCAGAAGGGTTACAAGCGTAAGTGCAGAGGTACCAATGATCAACTCCTGATAGATAAAACTGTACTCAGAGACTGCAAGAGGAGGAAAAGTAACTGAGCCGTGTCATGGATCGACTATCGTAAGGCATACGATATGATCCCACATTTTTAGATTATGGAGTGTATGAACCTATTTGGTATTGCATCGAATGTTGAGCGATTGCTTGGAAACAGTATGGCGAATTGGAGAACGGACCTGACAGCATACGGAAGAAGTTTAGGTATAGTAGAAATTAGGAGGGGCATCTTCCAAGAGGACTGCCTGTACCCACTGATCTTCACACTACGCTTGATAACACTAACTCTGATTCTGATGAATGCAAAATCTGGGTATGTATTCAAAAGCTGCAAACAATATGTCAATCATTTGTTATTCATAGATGAACTCAAACTTTATAGTAAAGATGAAGCCCAAGTCAGTTCCCTCGTTGATACGGTGTATGCCTTCAGTACTGATATCGGAATGGAGTTCGGACTGAGAAAGTGTGCCTCTCTTAAAGGGAGGCAAAATCAAATGTATGGACGGGCTAACGATACCGTCGTGGGAGGTTATGAAGCAAATAGAAGACACGGACTTATAAGTACTTGGGGATGTTGGATATGAATAAATTGATGGAGAAAGAAATTGCAGAAAAATTTAAGGTGGAGTAGTTGCGCAGACTGAGACTGATCCTAAAGTCGAAATTAAATGGACGGAATGAGATCAAGGCTATCAACTTCTGGGCTGTTTTACTTCTTAGATATGGAGCAGGAGTAATCGCATGGACAGTAGACGAACTAAACAGTTTAGACAGAAAGACAAGGAAGTTGCTAACTAGATATGGGTCACTCCACCCAAAAAGTGACACAGACAGACTGTATGTACCAAGAGAAAAAGGGGGAAAAGGACTTATTTGATGCGAACACAGCATTAGAGCAGAAGAAAACAACATAGCATGGTATGTAAAAAATTCCACAGTACCGGTATTATTAGAAGTAGGAAGATCAGGTTTGTGTAGGATGAAAGATTGCAAAGATAAAGCATTATACAAGAAATTGTAAACGAATGAAACTGAAAATAGGTAGGTAAAGAAAAGAATGCATGGTCAATTTCGTAGAGATTTTGAAGATAAGGCACACAGAGAAAAAAGATGGCTGTGGATGACTAAATGTGATTTAAAACTGGAAACGGAGGCTCTCATCTGTGCTACCCAAGAGGAAGCACTAAGAGCAAACTACATAAAATACAGAATAGACAACACAGCAGAAAGTGATACGTGCAGAATCTGCGGACAAAACGGTGAAGCAGTATGGCATAATACCAGCCAATGTACGCCATTAGCCCAGAAGGAATATAAGAGACGCCACGACAATATAGCCAGGCTTGTCCATTGGACACTCTGCAACAAGTATGGACTTGACAGAGCAAAAATTTGGTACAACCACAAACCTGAAGGCATCGTCGAAAATAGAAATGCAAAGATCCTATGGGATTTTATGAGTCAGTGCGACCATGAGATAGAGAATAGGAAGCCAGACAATTTTAATTTGAGAAAGAACACAAACTATGCTGGATCATAGATATAGCATACCCAGCTGACAACAAGGTATACGATAAGGAAGAAAGAATAGTTGAGAGATATGACAGATTAGCTTGGGAGGTTAATCAGTTGTGGTCGATGAAAATGGTAGCAATAGTACCAATAATTGTCGGAGCCTAGGGAAGAGTGAGCAAAAATCTCGAGAAGTACGTGGAACAAATAGGTGCTGCAATAAGGGTGTAGCACTTGCAGAAAAGAGCATTGCTTGGAATCGCTCGAATACTCGAAGACTCTTAAAGCATACTTTAAGACTTTAGCTCTTATTTCAAGCTGGTCTATGCTTTTAAGCATCCTTACACTTCGTGTAAATTTGTAATTTATAGCTAGATAACGCTATTTGCCTGCGGACCACCTATGTTACTGCTGTTGATACCATCAATTTTAAATGTTATCCACAGATGATATTAACAATAGTGACATTTTATTTCAAATCTTAGTGTTTGAATGTTTTGCTTGTAATTTTTCTGCATCATGTACTGTTTTTTGTGCAAAACAAAACTAGTTGCACTGTCGGAGTTTAACGTGACGGTCTGGAATTTTTACTAGGTAGTTCGCACTGAAGAGGCTCACAGATTACATTTCCAAAAGCTGAAACCCGGGTATGTGGATGTCCTAAACTGCATAATCTCCTATTTTTGTGCTTCTGAATATGTTACTTCTTTCGTCTCCTCCCCCACTGTTTTACACTGTTATCTTGGTGCTTTACGATGGTTTAATTAAGACTTTAGCTCTTACTTCTAGTAGGTGTATGCTTTTAAGCATCCTTACGCTTCGTTCAAATTTGGATTTTAAAAATTATAATATATAAGCACGTGGCACATGCTGGATTGCTTGGTATTTATATATTTAATCTTGGCAAACCTGTTGATGAAGGCTCCACCTAGAAAATTATTTTATTTGCTAATATAGAGCCAGAAACCATGGTTTTTGGAAGGAAAAAAAACGTACAATACAAAGGTAATGTAAAAGTATACATCTACGGAACGTTTCTGAGATGTGTCTATTAAAATGGTGTAGTACTCATATTAGAAATTATACACTCCCTTCATCAGGATGTTCGTTGTACAGAAAGAGGAAAAAATAAAAATATAGAAAATATAAAAGCTTAGAGTGACATAATACAATATGTTAACATACAAGTAAAAACAACTGGACCCAAGACATTACATTTCTGATTCAGTTCGATTGCTTATTAGGCTGAGTTCTTTCGTTATCTTTGAATTTCTGGACATATCGAGGTAAAAAGCGCGCCATCTAAGTCTATCAATTCACTCGTTTTTTGTAGGAGAGTTTCTATATATATATTCTTGGGTAGGATCGGTATATTTCTAGTAGACATTCCCAAATGTCATTTCTCCATTTTATCCAGTCCGTTTTGAAGTGCTCAAATGAGCTAAATATCAGTGGCTAGAGCGTCGAGCTTACGATCGTGAGGTTGTGAGATCTATTCCTGGACCGGCCTGCGTGTCATGTTCTTGAGCAAGACACTTTATTTCACGTTTCTTCAGTTAACTCAACTGTAGAAATGAGTTGCGACATCAGTGGTGCCAAGCTGTATCGGCCTTTGCCTTTCCCTTGGATAACATCAGTGGTGTAGAGAGGGTAGGCTGGTATGTATGGGCGACTGCTGGCCTTCCATAAACAACCTTGCCCGGACATGTACCTCGGAGAGGAACTTTCTTGGTGCAATCCCATGGTCATTCATATATATATATATATATATATATATATATATATATATATATATATATATATATATATATATATATATATATAATACAAATGATATATGAGCATATGCATGTATACATCTATGTACATACCTGCATCTAAATGTATATATAGATGCATATCTGGGTACAGGACGTCAAAAGGCGTGGACAAAAAAGGAACGGGAACATAAACAATGCACAAAAACGGACTTTTTTACGGACAACAGAATGAACATATAGGAAAACAGACAGGCCACTTATGAAACTTTTCCTTCATCAGCTGCCTCTATTCTAAACTAGGCGTCTCGAAGATGAGGCAGAACCTTCTCTTAGAATAGCTCTTCCCGCGAAGTGGATTAACCTGCTAAGCGGAGGATTGCAAAGTAACAAACAAAAACCAAGACAGGAAAAATTAAACAGTGAAAACAACATTAAGGGCCGTTAAGCCGAACGAAATGAGATACTGAACGCTCTGATGTGACGAACTTGAGCGGAGAGAGATAGCAGTTCGTCTTGCCTTTATGCTGGCCGAAGGGAGAAAGGAAGAGGTGATATATATATATATATATATATATATATATATATATATATATATATATATATATATATATATATATATATACAGGGTGTCCACAAAGTCTGGCTACATGGAGTAAATAAAATCATAACGTAAACAATTAAATATAAGAAATAATAATTTCTTAAAGTATGTGTTAATCCCCATGTACCCACACTTTGTGGACACCGTGTATATATATATATATATATATATATATATATATATATATATATATATATATGTATGTATGTATGTATGTATGTATGATATACATAAGTACATAAGGATGTAAAATAAGGTGTTTACGAAATGACTAAAATGGAATTTCTGTCCATATGCTTCCAGCTTATATGTAACTTATTCAGCATGTGTACTTATAGTACACATATTGAATATCTCTGCTATAATAATATAGGGAATATGCAGGTGACTTTACAAATATAAGCATGCGCACGTACAACGCCACAGATTCATACGAGTGATGGAGTGAGAGTTTATTTGAACATCTCTTGCAATGGAACTAATATGCTGCAGGTGGACGGACAAAGGAAATTAATGCTGATGCATGTGAAAATTATGACAATAATTTATAAAGAAACGCTGTATCTATAAGTTCATTTGTATAATTATCTTCTGAACGACTACCGCTCTCAGAAGATTCTGAAGCAGTTATTCATGTAATCTAATTTTAGTTGCTATGGTTTGTAGGTAACTGCATAGATTATGGTATAATGTAGTTTTCTTATCCATGATTTAATAGGCTACTGATATCTGAAACTGTTTGGTATTAACATAGATAAGCTTGTATGAAATAAAAGAGAGTTTAGTTAGTTATGGAGTATAGACGCAGGGTTTGTATGTATAATTAGTAATCATCGCTTTACGAAAAACAAAGTGGCTTTGACGGAATAAAGAACATAATTGGATCCATTTGATCTCATTTATATATAAAAGAAAATATGCTACTAGGTAGAAAGTATTAAGATGCGAATAAAAATTTGAAAATACAGTTTAGTTAGAGACAGAAGTTAAGCTGATACTGGCAATTAATGGAATAGATTGTGAAAAGTTTATTGAAGCATAAATTTATTATCCTTGTTTAATATGTCCATGATCGATGCTCACTACAAATTAATATACGACATGGTAGCCTGTAACAAGTATTCAATTCATCACTGGCAGATTAATACAGTTAATCACGAGCCATAAAATACTTATGGCTAAATTATACTGATTTCGATGAAAGTGCATAATCCATTCTCTATTGACCTCGCCTCAAAGAATAGATACCCCTTCACTCTAAAAAGATATTATTCAGTAAAAGAAATTTCACACAGTTATTGCAAGGATCCTTCATTTATTCTAAGCCCTGTAAAAGAACTCGCAAGTTTGCCCCCCAGCCAGACTTTTTGAGATTCCCTTAAAGCTAAGGATTTTCAGCACTCCCTCGTATACTAAGATATATATGGAAACATGCTAAGATATATAAACAAATGTTCACAAAAAAGCCTCACAGGGTTCAGGAGAGGAGTATGTCGATTACATCGAACCCAGTGTTCAACTGGTATTCATTTTATCAATTCCAAAAGGATAAAAGGTAAAGTCGACCTCGACAGAATTTGAACTCAGAACGTAAAGACGGACGAAATGCCGCTATGGATTTTAACCGGCATGCTAAGCTCTCCGCCTTAGTCATAATTTAAATATTGACTTTTCTTAATTCTTAGTTTATTCAATCTTATATAAAATTACAATTACAAAAGCTTATATTTCCCGTGTGGTAAGTAGCTTGCTTACGACCACATGGTTCCGGGTTCAGTCCCACTGCATGGCACCTTGGGCAAGTGTCTTCTACTATAGCCTCGGGTCGACCAAAGCCATGTGTGTGGATTTGGTAGGCGGAAACTGAAACAAGCCCGCCGTATATATATATATATATATATATATATATATATATATATATATATATATATATATATATATATATATGTATGTGTGTGTGAGTGTGTGTGTGTGTGTGTGTGTGTGTGTATTTATGTTTGTACCCCCACCATCGCTTGACAACCGATGCTGGTGTGTTTACGTCCCCGTAACTTTGCGGTTCGGCAAAAAGAGACCCGATAGAATAAGTACTAGGCTTATAGAGAATAAGTCCTGGGGGCGATTTTCTCGACTAAAGGCGGTGCTCCAGCATGGCCGCAGTCAAATGACTGAAACAAGTAAAAAGAAAGGAAAAAGAAAGGTTTATTAAAATCAAAAATGAGATTCTTTGAAATTAGCAAATGCCTAATGCAATAGATTTTACCTGAGTTTATCAGGTCAAGTGAAAGAGAAGCTATTTTCATCTCGAGAAGACTAAACTCTACACATCACTAATATTAAGAATGATTAAGGTGGCGAGTTGGCAGAATTGTTAACACGCTGGGCTAAATGCTTAGCGGCATTTCGTCCGCCTTTATGTTCAAAGTTCAAATTCCGCCAGATCGACTTTGCTTTTCATGCTTTGGAGGTCGACAAAATTAGTGCCAGTTAAGCACTGGGGTCGACGTAATCGATTAACTCCTTCCCCCGAAAAAGTTAGTCTTGTGCTAAAATTTGAAACCAATATCAAGAACGATTGAAATAATAAGCGTAATTAATGTATCAATTGTGGTTTCAGTGATAATTATGCTTTCATTAAAACCATGAATAATTTTGCTAAACGTTGAAACTATACAATGAACAGACAAATTAGCAATAGTTTATTCGTTTTTATTGATATGTTTTCGAATGTCAATTAGTCATATGAGGTGTTATTCACAAAACAACGTATTCACAATGTGGCCGAAATATCCAGAGAAAACTAGTGAACGAATTCCAAGCCTAATTGCACCAAATCATCAATACTAATATCCACAAATTTGCTTACATTGTATGGCATGTTTTATTTTGAAAATAATATAGGTAATTGATCGATGTATTTACCATTAATATTTTAGATATTGTTTTGAATTTGTTGGAAATGCATTTTGAGTTAATTAAGATTAAGGATAAAACATAAACTGATAAGTTAAAAAAATTAGAACACTACATTGATCAAAATCATAAATGGTGAATATATTAAACACAGCGTTCAGCGTCAGAACTTGAACATTCGTAGATGAGGCATTTGACATCTTCTATATTTGCATACAATTGAATCGTTATTTACCGAAACTTAAAAACAATAGATTTATCCTAACAGAGCATAATAATTAAGAGAAAAAATTGTGATGGAGTAAGAGGATTAACAGATGCTAATACTACGAATGTGGCATAAATGATAGGAAAACTAGTGCACGAGGCCCTGATAGTATTAGTAATAAATCAAAAAACTTTAGCGTCGTTGAATCAAATTCATACGAAATATATACAAATATGACCATATACAGCAGGAGCTGGGAACTTCATCGACTTAAAAGCCATTTTATCTTTTGTAGCTCTATAATAATTATTATTATCATTATTATTTCTACTCTACGCACAAGGCCTTGAAAATTTTGGGGAAAGGGGGCTAGTCAATTACATCGACCCAGTGCGTCACTGGTACTTATTTCATCGACCCTGAAAGGACGAAAGGTAAAGTCGACCTCGGTAGAATTTTAACTCAGAACACGAAGACAAACGAAATACCTCTAAGCATTTTGTTCGACGTGCTAACGATTCTGCCAGCTCGCCTCCTTAATAATAATAATAATAATAATAATAATAATAATAATAATACCACCACCACAACCGCCACCACCACCACCACCACTAACAACAACAACATTAAATACCATGGTGCAGTAGAAGCTAGTGACTCTCATGGTTTCTGATCTTAACTAATTGGAAGTGTTATCATGTACATTGTTTTGTCTTGGAAGAAAGAAAGGGTTACAGCAAATATCCTGCTCAATATCAGAGATTTACTTGTCAGTTATTTGACCTTAACCAGTTGGGTATATCCTTTAGTAGCTGACGATATGTGCATCTCTGATCACGAGCAGAAGTAGTGGGGGAGCATTCTTTGGGGTTCGGATAATTCATCTTTGGAAACATGGGTACTTCGTTCAACATTCTTAAACAACCCTTATTCAGGTACCTTTTGAGCGGGATGGGCTACTCGATCTGAAGAAAATTCTAAATGGGCCCCACCTGCAAGGTCATGCGCTGTGTATCTTGATATGAGATCCCCATGTCGCGCACATATGGTTGTGATGCATGTGCCTGGTGTACCTTTATCAGACGGGTAGCCATGATGGGTATAATGGGCTTCGTATATTTTGCCCCTGTGTCACTCTGATGGCATACACTGAATAATAATAATAATAATAATAATAATAATAATAATAATAATAATAATAATAATAATAATAATGATGATGAAGAATAGCAGAGCTGCATACTTTATTTAAAAAAATGCAAAAACATGAATTTAATTAATTTTTCTTGTGCAATGCAAGTTTTAGTTTTTGATTTTATCAGCAATTACTTTAACGTCTGAATCATAAGTCGTGGCTTCTATTTTAATACAAGGCTTTGCTCAGATAACTTTGTGAGCTACTCTGATTTCATTAGAATCATTTACGTTAAAATTTGTAAATTGATCTTTTGCAGGTAGGTTGATCACAAAATCGATATAATATTCTATGTCAATTTTATTCCAATGTTTTTATTATTATCCGGTTTTGAATTCCAAACTTTGGACACCAGGTTGTCTGACCTCCAAATCTCTCGAATTTTGTTCCATTTCTTGTTTGGTCTTTTTTTCGCTAGTTTGTACTTCTGACGGTAGACTTTTTTGATTTGTTTTCGTATCTTTTTGTTTATTGTGACACAATTTCTTATCAGCTATATTGGTTATTTCTTTTCCAAGTTCAGACTAACTAACCTCTAGAAATGCCAAATGTTGTTGCTTTTGTTTTTAATTACTAAAATCTGTAACTCTTTTGCTGAATTCATTTTACTGGATTTCCGGAAATAGCTTTTGTTGATTTTTTTAAAGTATCCAAAACAATAAAAATGAGCTAATGTTTACTGTTTTGATGTCCTTCGCAGACAGTGGTAATTTTCCTTGAAGATATTTGTTATACAACTTTAAATGACTTACCATGTCCAACACGAATTACTTTTCCAGCCATTACGGAAACTTCTTGTTCGAAACAGTTATTATAGTTACCAATAAGAGGTTATATGAAATGTATTATTTATTTTATACAACATGTAAATCTTTTCAATGCATCATCTTTAGAAGCCAACTGATGTTATTATGTAGAAATAATTCTTAATAAGTCCAATCAACCTCTTCTAGTAATGGGCAAAATTATCAATGATTTAGATCTCTCACCATTACCTTCTTTACAATATCGATAGCAGGATTCATAGTACTAAATAATTTTGCAGAGAAAGTTGGAGCGCAGGGTGCTTCTTATCAAGTCAAATATGAATTCAACTAAGTATACCAAATATTTTTGTCCTTTATTCTCTCAGTAAAAGTTCATTAAATTATTACCGGAGGCCTTTAGCATAACTTCTTGACAACAATGAGATTTGTTCAACATTATTTACATTGTAAGACTTCACTGGAACTGAATTTATTTTATTGATCTGCTGTTCAGTAATACTCCATGTCAGAGAATTACTTTTTTTGTTCTTGTTCTTGCTGAGAGAAGAATTTGTATGAGTGGCTGAATTATATAAATTTTTGTTGCTGAAAGTGGAAATTAAACGCCTAGAAACATTTAAGATGGTATCTTTTTATATATATTCTTCTCCGGCAATTTATTTTCTCGACTTAACATTTTCTATCAAAATTATTACTGAGTTTTCAAACAATCTCAACCATGATAACAAATTTATTTTAGAACTACAGTGATATTAGCAGGCACGAATTTTTGTCAGCTAATAGCTAATCCTTAAAGTCTTTGACATTACTAAAGCAATAAAGAATCAAGCTTATGCTTGTTTGTTCAATTACCAATGGCTCACTCATCTTTATATACAACCGTGAATGAAATATTTGCAGAACCAACCAGCAATCATTGATATGCCAGACGCCAAATATCTACATGAAAATGATATATTTGTTTGTTCATAACATAAAAATATCAACACGGGCTAAAAAGGCGCGGGCTCTAAACTCCTTATACACAGAAAATGATATAGTTGAATATATAGTCTATAACTTACGTGAAGATATATTTAAAGAAAGGGCATGTCGAGCAACAGCAATATTTCACAATTGTACATGTGCATGCAGAGATATTGACCAGCTCTAGATCCTGAAAGCAAGATTCAGACCATTTATCAACATGAAGGGAGTCTCCTCTTTGTTACTTTTGAGAATAATTTTCATTAATAGTCATCAATTTTCTCTTCATTATGGTAATAATTTGTGCTGATTAAAGGCGGCGAGCTGGCAGAAACGTTAGCACGCCGGGCGAAATGCTTAGGGGTATTTTGTCTGGCTTTACGTTCTGAGTTCAAATTCCGCCGAGGTCGATTTTGCCTTTCATCCTTTCGGGGTCGATAAATTGAATACCAGTTGCGTACTCGTGTCGATCTAATCGGCTGTCCCCCTCCCCCAAAAATTTGTGCCTTGTGCCTAGAGTAGTAAAGAAAAGAATAATTTCAACTGATTAAACATTATTTTCCGAAAACGGTATTAAATATATTATCATGCACTTAACTATAAACAGTTAATGCAGAAGATATTTCTTCAGTCCTAATACAGAAAGTCCTTCAGAAGAAATTTAATATCTATATCCATCATTCATCCTCTGTAGAATAATACCACCGAACACATTATCTGATTGATAGAGAAATTTGAGAGAATAACACCGCTGTATAGGGTGGCTACATAAGGAATGTGTTTGGAGGCGAGAATTTACGCTGACCATCGTGCATGATATTAGTAGAAGTTGAAGTGTTTCAGCTTCCTTGGCAAATGGAAACCGAAAGCCCTGCACTAAGGACAGCCACTTCACTACTGTTCGGTTTTATATTTGTTCCAAGTAAGTCAGATGTTCACAGAAGAAAATTTTATAATCTGCACCTTCTACGATGTATCGTGTAAGGTGTAGGTTGTCGTCAATATACTTGCGGTTCTGCACGATCCCAGCCACTCTATTGAAATAGTAATAACTTACATACAGTACAGAAGTCTGAGGTTATAGCTAAAAACAAATTGAACTGCATGAATAAGAAATTTGAGTGAAAGAGGCGTAAAATTAGTAACATTATGTTCTGTACAGTTTTATTTCGACCACACGACACCAACATATTTTCATACAGCTAAGTTTTGTAGACAAACAATACAGACAGAAGCATATAAGTAAGAGAGGAATAAGAGAAATTCACCTTTCGTTGATACAAACAGCTCCGTAGTTGTCTACACAGTTTGGAACATACGTACATCGTTGTTAATCTCTGTTCATCCAAACGTCTTAAATGCTGAATTTTATTTTTAGCATAGGTCTATCTTCTTTTTATATATGAACACAAATACATATGTCGCTTTAGGCAAATAACGAAAGCGCATTGAATGGAAATATTATATGTTAAGATATAATCAGAAGAAAGTTGCCAAAAAGGTCAAAAGTCTTTGCTTCATGTATACTGATATGTGTTCGGGCGTATGTGTATGTATGTATGTATGTATGTATGTATGTATGTATGTATGCGTTTAGCTGAAATAAATTATAGTTTTTATTATTGATACTAGCTTCTTCGATATCATTACAAGCATTCACCTTCCTTGACATACAATACAATTCTATTAATAAATACTAAGAAAATTATCGATCACATATATTTGGTTCTGTATATTCTGAAGTTATTTGGTTTGTAGAAATATATGTCAGTCAATCTCAGATTTGAAAGATATCGGCTGTACATTTTAATCCAGAGGATTTTTAGAATATTACTCGTCAAATAATCTAAAACAAGGTCACACTAAGCGATATCAAAAAGTAATATCACACCAGTTCTGTAAAACTGTGTACTTGTATAGTATGTGTATGTGTAAAGCATCTATGAGATATATTAAGGAGAAAAATTCTTCTTCTTCTTCTTCTTCTTCTTCTTCTTCTTCTTCTTCTTATTATTATTATTATTATTATTATTATTATTATTATTATTATTATTATTATTATTATTATTATTATTGTTATCTTTGCACAGCTTATAACGCTGGAGATGTACAGCAGCGTCAGCTGTTCACTATCAGTGCACTAAGGTAACACCTCTTATTTTTCGAGCACCTTCCGGAGTATTCGAGCGGTTCCAAGCAGTGCTCTTTTCTGCAAGTGCTCCACCCTTATTGCAGCACCTATTTCTGCTCTGTCAAGTCCATACTTGTTGCAGAGTGTCCAATGGACAAGCCTGGCTATATTGTCGTGGCGTCTCTTATATTCCTTCTGGGCTAGTGGCGTACATTGGCTGGTATTATGCCATACTGTTTCACCGTTTTATCCACAAGGTTCTGCACTTATCACTTTCTGCTGTGTTGTCTACTCTGTATATTATGTAGTTTGTTCATAGTGCTTGCTCTTGGGTAGCACAGATTAGAGCCTCCGTTTCCAGTTTTAAATCACTTTTAGTCATCCACAGCCATCTTTTTTCTCTGTGTGCCTTATCTTCAAAATCTCTACGAAATTGACCATGCATTCTTTTCTTTACCTACCTATTTTCAGTTTCATTCGTTTACAATTTCTTGTATAATGCTTTATCTTTGCAATCTTTCATCCTACACAAGCCTGATCTTCCTACTTCTAATAATACCGGTACTGTGGAATTTTTTACATACCATGCTATGTTGTTTTCTTCTGCTCTAATGCTGTGTTCGCATCAAATAATTCCTCTTCCCCCTCTTTTTTCTTGGTACATACAGTCGGTCTGTGTCACTTTTTGGATGGAGTGTCCCTATTATTATTATTATTATTATTATTATTTTTATTATTATTATTATTATTATTATTATTTTATGTTTGACTTTTGTTTTGCATTTGTACAAGTTGGATCCAAGTCTCACCCAGAGACCTCAAGAGACAACAAGTTAGAAGTTCATGTAGGTGTTATGCCTAGGGTACCATATATTTGGATTTGTACAGTTTTGTTCAAGTGAATGTTTAAGAAACCATAAGAAAATTATGTGTTTGCTTTAAAATTTGAGATCACATAGACAGTATTTTACGTAGGATATGGGCAGTTCCCATGAGCACTATTTTTTGAACTTCAGCCATTTTGGGGTTTCCTGGAATCTGATCTAGGTAGTAATCAGCCCGTTTCGCTGTCATTCCCAGGGCACCTATGACAATCGGTATTGTTTTCGTCTTCAGATTCCACATTTTGCTAATTTCTATTTCAAGATCTTTATATTTGCTCAGTTTTTGGTAGGTCTTGACAGATACGTTTATATCGATTGGGACAGTCATATCAATGAGGAGGCATGATTTTTGTCTGAAGTCTTTCAGTATGATGTCTGGCCTATTTGCGTCTATCTTTCTGTCAGTTTGAATGGTGAAGTTCCAGAGGAGTGCAATGTGATCATTTTCAAGTACTGGGGGTGGTTTGTGTTCCCACCAGTTTTTATCATGGGGCAAGTCCAGGTTTTTGCATATTACCCAGTGAATATATTGTGCAGCTCTATCATGCCTGTTGAGATACTCTGTAGGCGCAAGCAGACTGCACATGGAGACAACATGATCGATGGTCTCATTTTGTTGTTGGCATATACGACATAATGGGGAGCTGCCGTTCTTTAATATGTTGGCCTGGTAGTTCTTTGTAGGTAGGCATTGATCTTGGGCTGCTATGATAAACCCCTCTGTTTCTGATTTCAAGCCAGAGGCCATTAACCATTGGTGGGTAAGGGCTTTGTCAATATCTGCATTATTCGCTCTCTTTGGGTATTTGCCATTGAGAGGTTTTCCATGCCATTTTTCAGTCATAATAGCTAAGGCAGCAATTTTAGCACGGGTTTTCAAGCGCTTAGCTTTTTCTGCAGGTGTTTCTAGTTCGTCTAATTCTTGAATTTGTTGCAATTGGAATTCACTTAGATATTCCTTTGCCTGTTTTGTTACTGAGTAAGATGCTTTCTTGCTTTCATATTTTAAGACAAGTTTTAGCATCCAGTCCTCAGAGTTTTTCAGATAGGTGTCTAGGCCAATTGTGGCTACCTTCATTGATAATGCCAGCTGTAAAAGTCCTCGGCCTCCTTCTTTTCTTGGCAGATAAAGACGTTCTATATCTGCCTTAGGGTGGTGCATTCTATGCATTGTCAACAGTTTTCGTATTTTTCTGTCAACATTACATATTTCAGTAATTGACCAGTTAACGATGTTGAAACTGTAAGTCACGACTGGTATGGCTAGAGCATTGATCGCTTCGATCCTGTTTCTCGCGTTCAGCTCTGTCTTCAGTATTGCTCTCACCCTGCGATAACATTCTCTTCTGATCCTTTCCCTCATCACTGAATGCTTGATATTGTCCCCTTCAATTACCCCTAGGTATTTGTAGCTCTCCGCTGGTTCTAACTCTTTTATGACATTTTGCTGGTCAAGGTTCACATTAGATGTATTTGTCATTTTTCCTTTGATAAAGGTAGCTTTTGCACATTTATCAAGGCCAAATTGCATCCTGATGTCATCACTGAATTGTTTAACAATCGCTAGTAGGCCTTTGAGTTGTTGGTCATTTTTTGCAAAGAGCTTTAAATCATCCATGTAAATGAGATGATTTATATTTTTATCAAATATTTTATAACCATACTGTGCATCATTGAGCAATTTTGAGAGCGGTATTAGGGCTAGACGGAAGAGGAGTGGTGATAGTGAGTCACCCTGGAAAATGCCACATGAAATTCTTACATCTCCAGCATTTAGAGATTCATTGTCATTGTTCAACATCAGTGTGGTTCTCCATGATCTCATACTTACAGATAAAAAGTTTCGCAGAGTAGGAGCTATTTTATACATTTCCAGACATTTCCTAATCCAGCTATGTGGTAGGCTATCAAAGGCCTTTTTATAGTCTATCCAGGCTATTGACAAGTTTTTGTGTCGCTTGTGACAATCTTCTAAGATCATCTTATTGATGAGTAGCTGATCTTTACAACCATAAGATCCACGTTTACATCCCTTTTGCTCATTAGGGAATATGCTACTTTCTATTAAAAAACTATAGGTGTACTCGGTTAGGACAGATGTTAGTGTCTTATACATTGTTGTTAAGCAGGTTATGGGGCGATAATTTTTTGGTTCGTTTGTTTCCTCATTTTTTGGAAGCAGGAATGTTAAACCATTAACTAGCCAAGAGGGCATCAAACTAGGATTTTGCAAAACATCGTTGTAAAGTTTTGTTAGCAGTTCATGGCTTTCTGGGAAGGCATTCAACCAGAAGTTAGGAATTTTATCCTTTCCTGGAGACTTCCATTTGCTTGACCTCCTGAGAGCAGATCTTATATCTTCTACCCTGACCCCCTCCCACTTTTGCTCCTCTAAGGAGTCTAGGTCTGTAGATATTCTATCAATCCAAGGGGCCTTTTCATTGTGTGTTTTATCTTCTGCCCAGATTTTATTCCAAAATTCTTGCACTTCTTCTTTTGATGGGACAGACTTTATTGTTACTGGTGTTTTCCCTATCTTCCTGTAGAAATTTTTGGGGTTATTTTTGAACATGTTATTATCTCGGAAGAATCTAACACGCTTTTCATACCTTGCTATGCGGGCAGCTTTAGCACATACCTTTTGCTTGATGGTTTCTATGGTGGCATCAATGTCAACTATGGTTTTCATATTATATTTTTTCTTTAGTTTATGGGTCTTTGTAGGTTTGATACTCTTGTCAAATTTAAGGTTTTTCAAACATTCTATGTCAGATCTAAGCAGCTTAATTTGGTGTTGAATGCGTTCTTGCCAAGAAGGCTTTTTGTGGGAGTGTTGTCTTTTTCTAATCTTTTCACCACATAGAATCGTTGAGATTCTTGCGGATGCATAGTACAGGTGGTTGAGATCCGTAATATCAACATCATTAGCTGAAATTATATCCTTAAGTGCAAGGCGGATTTTACCAATTATTTTCAGGTTTTGGTTAGAATTACGAATTTTGGGGAGAGTGTCGCGTTCATTCATACTAGTTTCTTTAATTTTCTGCCATTCAATCATGATTTGATTTTTTAGATCATGTAGTTCTGTTGCGTCGATTTCTGTATGACTTCCTTCATCTATTTGATTTTCACCTGCATTAGTGTTTATGGTTGGTTCAGAGAGTATTTCACTTTGCCTATCAGTTACCTTAACTCTTTCAATCATTACTGTATTTTCATCAGCCTTGGGCTGGTTTATAATTATTTCCTCTGTACTATCTTCTTTAGCTGCAGTTTCATTCTTTTTATCCTTTACTGCTTGCTTAATTTGGTCAATCTCTACTTCAGTTAGTAATTTTTTTTTCATAATGTTTCTTCTGACGTTGGCAAGTTTGTTACTGTCTATGTAGGGTCTTACTTCAAGGTGTTTCTGTCTCCAGTTTAAGTAGGTTTGTACAGTATTAGATTTATCTGTAGGGAAATATATGGCATGGTAGAAGGCTGTAAGAACTTCTTTATTATCTTCCCTAGACCATTTTTCATTCTTTTTCTTTTGGTTATTTGATGACGAGCATGGATGGCCATCTGTTGGAATATTCCGGTTGTGGGGTACTTCCAGCTCCTGTGTGTCGGGAAGATTTGAACCAGTAGCAGATTTCTCGTCTCGGATTTGGTTCATTATCCGAGTAAGTGGTCCTTTATAACCCGGTCTATGACCATTCCGGTTTATATATTTTTTTATTAACAGTGAGGCATAACAAGCTTCGACGTTGACGCTAGGGGACGGATCTGTCTGCTTAGGGTACATTTTTTGAGACAACACCGTCTCCGAGCTCTCGTGACGTAGCTTCTTAAGGCTAGCTATTATTATTATTATTATTATTATTATTATTGTTATTATTATTATTAATAATAATAATTATTATCATTATTATCATTACGCTGAGTACAATGCTTAGCGGCATTTCTTCCGTCTCTTTACATTCCTGAGTTCAAATTCTCCTTTTGGGTCCGGTAATAGAATTTCCAGCCGAACACCAATGTAATCGACTCATCCCATATCTACGTAGCAACTTCCTTGTCTTTCTGTCTAAGCTGTTTAGTTCATCTACTGTCCATGCGATTACCCCTACTCCACATCTAAGGGGTGAAACAGCCCAGGTGTTGATAGCTTCGATCTTATTCCATCCGTTTAATTTTGACTTTAGGATCAGTGTCAGTCTGCGCAAGTACTCCACCTTAAATTTTCTGTCATTTCTTTCTCCATCAATTTATCCATTTCCAAAATCCCCTAGTACTTACAACACATCTCTTCTATCTGCTTCATAACCTCCCCCAACGGTATCGTTAGCCCATCCATACATTTGATTTAGCCTCACTTCAAGACTAACATACCACACACTCTCAGTATGAACTCCATTCTGATATCAGTACTGAAGGTATACACCGTATCAACGAGAGAAATGACTTGGGCTTCATATTTACCATAAAGTTTGAGGTCATCCATGAAAAACAAATGGTTGATTTTTGTTGGCGGCTTTTGAATTCATACTCAGCTTTTGCTTTCATCAGAATCAGTGTTAGTGGTATCAAGCACAGTACAAAGATCAGTGGGGTCAGGCAGTCCCCTTGGAAGATGCCCCGCCTAATTTCTACTATCCCTAAACTTCTTCCGTATGCTGTCAGGTCTGTCCTCCAATTCGCCATACTGTTTCCACGCAATCGCTCAACATTCGATGCAATACCAAATAGGTTCATACACTCCATAATCCAAGAATGTGGGATCATATCGTATTTTTTACGATAGTCGATCCATGACATGGCAAAGTTACTTTTCCTCCTCTTGCAGTCTCTGAGTACAGTTTTGCCTATCAGGCATTGATCCTTGGTACCTCTGCACTTACGGTTACAACTCTTCTGCTCATGTGGAAGAACTCCATTTTTTCCAGATGTTTGTACATTGACACTACGAGTATTCCAGTCAATAACTTCCGCATAAGAGGCAAACATGATATCGGTCTGTAATTGTCTACCGTATTGCCTTTTTCAATGTTTTTCAGGCACACCACTGTCCAACCCAATGTCAATAACTCTGGTATTACTTGGTCGGCATTTAACACGATGTTGAGTTGCGCAGCTATTCGAGCATGACATTCACCAAATCTTTTGATCCAGTAGCCTTGAACTCCAACTGGTCCCGGGTCCTTCCAGTTGCTAATTTGTTTGCTGATTTCCTTCACTTCCCTAACTGAAATGACTAGTTCTGCCTGTTTTGGACAGAGTACTGTTTGTTTCAGTTCTTGCAATCATTCAGTATCTTTCTTGTGCTCCTTATCTTTGCTCCAGATGTCACTCTAAAATCTTTGACTTTCAGTGTTATCTGGTATCAATTTTTCATTTGTACACTCTCCATTTATTTCTATATATAATCTCTACTGATCTACTCGGAATAATCTATTCTGGTGGTAACCCTTCATTCTTTTGTCGTATCTTACCATCTTTTCTTTCTTTGCAACGAGGCGCTGTTTCAGTTTCTCCACTATTACTTTCAGGCCCTTTCTTTCAATATTATACTTCCTTTTCAGTGCCCTGTATTTTTGTTCGCTTTTAAGCTCCCCTTTCTCTTTTCGGTCTAACGCAGAGATTTCCTTCGAGAGCATGTCTAACCCTGCCTGGATTCTTCTTTTCCAGCATGGATCTTTTCTTTTGTCACTCCCATTATGTTTCTTTTTCTTGACATCAACACCCATGTTTTCTCCTACAACAATAGTTGCTGCCTTGGTCAAATTATTTGTATCTGTGATGTTGTTTGTTCTGATGTATTTCAGAACTGCATTGACATTTTTCGTTTCTTGGTTCAATTTCCATCGATCAAGCATTTTATGGTTGCAAATAATGTCCCTATCGTTCTCCTGTAGTCTAACATTTATTCTGTCGTAGATTGCCTTTTGTTCATCTGTCATGTCGCTATTAGTTTTATTGTCTTCTTTTAAATCATCTATACATCTGCCATCAAGTAAGCTACCATTGCTCCTTTCCTGTGCTTTGAGATTACTCTTATTAGTAAGAACTGTATTTTCATTGTTATTGCTACTGCTATTTTTCACGACCCGTCTTTTGATAGCTTCGAGCTCTACTTCCGTGAACCAACAATTTATTCTGATTCCTCTAGTTTGATCACATAGTCTCTGTTCATTGAGCTTAAACAATTCCATTTCTCTCCGATGATCATACATACGTTTTCGGTACCCACTAAGTTGAGCACCATTTTCATCTACCGGGCTGCTCAGGTAGTAACACTCTATGACCACAGCATTAATTTGCTTGTTCCATCTACGCCGTGTATGGTGGTCCCTTTCTGCATATCTACAGGCTGGAGCCGGACCAGTAAAGCTTTCCTCTTTTGATTATCACAATGTACATTGCGGATCTTCTTGGTTGTTGTCTATCTTGGCTCTATCCAATTAGTCTTTAATGCTTGATCTTGTGCAGCTACTAACAAACCTTCTATCTCCCTCTTCAGCTTTCCTTTCTGCAAATATAGTCTGACTATTAGTATTTGCTGCAACTAGTTCCTTAATCCGGCTACGGTATACCTCGCAAGTCAAAATAGATTTGTTCAGCTTCCAGTAGCCGGATCCTCTCTTAACTGTCCTATCTAGGTTCAGCCTACACTTAACCATTCTATGGTCAGTGTAGGACACCTGAACAAGCTGTGGATAGCTAAAACTATCCTTATCTCTAGTTCTTATCACTATCCTGTCTAAGTAAGGCTTGAACCTTCCACTGCCATTCATCCAGGTCCACTCTGGAACGTTCGGATGGTCAAGTCTGTAACGATCTGCTAGCAGGAAGCGCTTAAGCAGATATACGACACTTCAGTTCACTTTCCTATCAGTCGAGCCAACGCTATCGATGCGTGCGTCAACGATAGCGTTATAGTCTCCTAACACCGCTAATGTCTTCGACGTCACGAGAAAATTCTCCAGGAGCCGATAAAAATTAGTTTGTAATCCTCTAGTACAGGGTGCATAGATTCCGATCAACCTGGAGGTCTTACCGCTGTATGTCACATCAAGGACGACTAGCTCGCCTTCAGGGTCCACAGACTGTACTTGTCTCCAGAGCCAAGGCTTTCTGGATCAGAACCACTACGCCCCCTTGTCCTCCAGTCTGGCCAGGGGACATGATTTTCTCATAGCCATTCAGGAGAGGCGAGAAGGTTTGTAGACTGTCCAGCTTCGTCTCTCTAGCAACCATCACCTATATATCATGTGATCTGAGGTCGTCGAGGAAACACGCCTGCTTCCACTTCAAACTCAGACCACGCACATTTAAACAACCGAGGTTAAGTACGGCCATTGCTAAAAGTAAAAGTTCTACTTATCTTTCACTGGAGACGTTGGGGCCGACTTCACCACATGTAAAGCAGCCCCTTCCTTCTCTACCTTCATCAGATGTTTAGGTAACTCCATAATTCTTCAGATGACTGTAGGATGCCTATCCTTCAATTGTCTGTATAGAGTTTCCCCTATTGTGGCGCATCTACTTTGCAGATCTTTATGTTGTGGGTACAATTTTGTTATGTTTTTCGTGTTGTATTAAACTAAAAAGGTGTTCGTTTCATCTTTTATCGCAGGGTCTGTTTGGCGGGGTCTTTTTTTTATTGTCTGTGGTGCTTCATCCTTATTTTTTGAAGAGGATGTGACTGGGGAGGGTGCTAATGTACCTTTCGGTAAGAAAGTGAATTCCCCCTCTGATACCTACATAGTATCGCCTGGGGAAGTCGTGTTCTTTCAAACAGGTGCCTCACGTTTCAAGGGGGGCGGGTGATTTTGTTTTTGTAGGGGCTTGTGTGTGCAGGGGTTGAGTTTTTCATTATTTTGTTTGGGAACCGGCACGCAGCAGGGGAGGTGGGAGTATTTGTCATTGTGGAGGTTGGTGTGTGTGTGTGTGTGTGTGTGTGTGTGTGTGTGTGTGTGTGTGTGTGTGTGTGTGTGGGAGTGGGAATATTTTTTACATTTGAAGGGCCTGGTGTTTGCGTCATGTTCTTTTTACGTTCTTCACAGTCTGCCCGAATGTGGACCTTTTTGCCCCATTCGAAGCACGTGGGTTTTTACCCTCCACTTGTATTTTCAATATGATGTTAGCACCCACAAGCACCCTATCTAGAAATATTTCGATGTCTTCCTGAGCCCTCTGAACGATAGCCGAGATACTCTGCCAGAACCAATTCGGGAGGGGGCAGAGCATGTAATCTGAAGGAACTTGATCTTGTCCGCCCTGTTTTAACAGTGCGGACATTACCTCCTGTTCAACAGGGTGGCCATTTCCTCCCTCGGGGCCACTTCTAGTGGCACCTCTGACACTTTTACATGGGAAGTACGCCTTCCCATATAGGTTGGCAGAAGTACCACTTCGTTAGTTTTCAGGGGGCTCAGAGTACCAGCGAGCCATCTATTCTGTCGCAAAACGTACTTCTACGGTGCCGTATGCCTTGATTGACCCTTGCCTTCCCATATTGAGGCAAGACATTTTTCAATTTTTTCTTTTTCAAAGTACTTGAAGCGCTTATTTTCTATGCAGTAAGACTTGAACAAGATGGTTTTCCTTTCTGTCTCCTCACTGTTGGAGGAGGGCAATATTTCCACACCAGCGTCCTCCTCTTTCATTCTTTTAAAATATTCCTGTAGCCTTTCTACAGGAATATCGATATTTTCGATTGCCAGTGCGGCTACCGTCGAAATTTTTTAACAGTGTTGGCACTACTGCCAACAGCAACACTACTGCCAACAGCAACACTACTCTCATCGAGAGTACATTTCTCTTTAATAATTTCGACCGACATACTCGGCCGAAATTAATTTAATAAACAGCAATGATAAAGCCTACAACGGCTTTAGCAGATTCAAAAGTTCGAAATAATTCCAATATAATGTGGCTTCCACTAAAAAAGTGGAAACAAATAATAATTTTTCTTCTTACAGAGGATACAGTTCAAATCCCACCCCCCACAAAGGCTAAATCACATCATGTGATCCGTTAGAAGTCAAGACAAATGCCAGATGGCCACAAACATTTCACTTTTCGCAGGAAAACCTGGGAATAAACAGTTCAGCAAAGCCTGAAAACATGCAACAGTTCATAGCAATAATATTTCAGCAATAATTTCAACAATAATTATCAAGGACAGTTACAACAAATGACAGAATTTCAACAGTAGAACGCCAGCTCACGGAGCACAAAAAGAAAACACGACCGAAGTCTTCAATCGGAAGCAAGCGTTTTACTACACGCCACGCCTACATATATATATATATATATATATATATATATATATATATATATATATATATATATATATATATATATACATATATATATATATGTGTGTGTGTGTGTGTGTGTGTATATATACATATATATATATAATTATATATAAGTATTCTTTTACTGTTTTACTCTCTTACTTGTTTCAGTCATTTGACTGCGGCCATGCAGGAGCACCGCCTTTAGTCGAGGAAATCGACCCCAGGACTTATTCTTTGTAAGCCTAGTGCTTATTATATCGGCCTCTTTTGCCGAACCGCTAAGTTACGGGAGCGTAAACACACCACCATCGATTATCAAGCGATGTTGGGGGGGGGGACAAACATAGACCCACAGACATACACACACACACACACACACACACACACACATACACACACACGTATATATATATATACACATATATACGACAGGCTTCTTTCAGTTTCCGTCTACCAAATCCACTCGCAAGGCTTTGGTCGACCCGAGGCTATAGTAGAAGACACTTGCCCAAGATGTCACGCAGTGGGAATGAACCCGGAACCATGTGGTTGGTAAGCGAGCTACTTACCCCACAGCCACTCCTACGCCTATAAGTATATATATAATTATATATATACGCACACACACATACATGTATGCATAAATATATTTCTATTTTCATCAGCGGATATGTGGTTAAGAAGTACGCTTTGCAGTTATGCCCTTTCGGGTTCAGTGCGACTGCTATGTACCTCGTAGAAGTGTCGACCAATGCCTTGTGAGTGCATTTGGTAGATGGAAATTGTGTAAATGTGTGAAAGCTAGTTATGTGTATTTATATATATATATATATATATATATATATATATATATATATATATATATATGGCAAATTGCTTTTTGTTTTATATATCATTGCACTGAAGGTTACATAACCTTGCTGCACAGACCCGCCATCTGTAGCGCCTTGAAAGCATGCAATAAAATATAACTATAAAAGGAAATATTAAGAACAGTTGTGTATCTATTATTACATAAGAAACTATTAACTGAAAACTTCAACTTCTATATTGCATAGATTACGTTAACACTTGAACATATTGCGGAGATTACGTTATCGCTTGAACATAGTGCATTATCTTGTAACACGTGAGATATACGTGTAAATATGCAATATCAGCGAAAATAACGACAAGAAAGTATGTTTTATTATCTGAGAATTGCCTTTATTTGGCAAGAAATTTCACTAGAGATTCTATTTTGAAAGGAAAATAATCACGCCGCTAAGAGAATTTTCTCCCGTTAAGTGTTTTTAGTAGAACTTCATTAGTAATCAAATTGAAATTTTTTACACCTCAACAAATAAATTAACAATTTCTTTTTGCTTCGGTTTATAAATTGCTAAAGTGATACTTGCATGATGCCCATGCTTTAATTTAAACACACGGTCTAGGGTCAAGTGATTTGCCAAACAAACACAACTCGTACCAGACAACAAACACATCGAGTGACTCTGTAACGTATTGCCTTAAAAAGACATCATATGTTATTTATTATTTCCTCTTAGTAGCTGACCCCATTGTATTATGCACGGAATAAGTAATAATTTGCTAAATCTATTTTTCATAATTTACATTGAAATTTATATGGCATATATACAGGAAAAGAAATTAATCCATTTTGAAATAAAAGTATCATTTCATAATACAAAATATTTGAAAGTTTATTCCATGTTTTTTTTTTGTTTCTATATAGAATTTTATGTGTAAGGTGATTAAATTAAAATAAGCAACAAGGATATCCAGAGGTAATGCTGTACGATCGTTTCATGCAACTCCATTTAATGGAGAAATATAATCATTACATCAATTTAAAATGCAGAGCAATCATCAGCTGCACAAAGACATAGAATATAATTAAATTAGAACAAATAGACACATTACTATAATAATACTTAAAATCTTCCAGATGTTTATATATGGAAAGATTAGTGTACAATTTTGAATGTTCCATAACTTAAATATTAAACTGATACTAGACATCAGTCTTTTACTGATATTAGCTATACAAGTTAAATTAAAAATTTTTAGTCCAATATATTTTAAATCATCATACTTTTTCTATATAGATCTTCTCTATTGATGTTAATAAGCTAAATATACTTTACCATAGCATTGGTAATTAAACTATTTTATTTCTAAGGTATTCTGCCCTAATTGATTATTTTATTTAATTTCTTTATTAATTAATAACTAGCCTTTATCTATTCATAAATAAATTAAGCAAATCTTTGTATCTCTATTAATTCATAGTTAGCACATATAAAACTATACTGATATATTTACTGCACATAAAAAAAAACTCCTTAGAATGTAATTTTATTTATATATAGTTAGAATTTCTCTTACCTCAATACTCCTTTATTAATATCAGTATATACCTATTAATCAATATTCATAGATTACATATGATGAGTTAGTTTTTTAAGTGTGTAGTATTTATAAATTTTAGACTATTTCTGAATAATTTTCTGTTCTTTTCCTCCCTCTATTGTGGTATAAGTTTGGTATATACTCAAAAGTTTCCATGAATTTCTATCCTTTTGTTGATATATTCTTATTAATAACCCAATGAATAGCCATAAACTCTGTATACAATATAGCAACATTGTTTTAAAACTTTTAACTATAGAACTACATGATAAGACTTCCCCTCTTTCTTTATCAATGGCCTGCTAGTGGGTGACCCCTTAGTTGTCAGCCAACTTCTTGTTTTAAGTTTTCCTTTACCAAACCTCATGAGTTTATGACTATACCAACCATGATTTCTGTCTGCTCTCTCACCCCTACCCCTAATAGATAATGCCCTTTATTCTCTTAAGCTTTAGATATACAAGGTTTGATATGATCATCTATAAATCTGAACTAAAAAAACAATTAAAATCAGTAACAGGCAGAGTCTTCTTTGACATTTTATTTATTAGTTTCCATGGTGTGGCTAAAACAAGATGTTCTCTGTCTGTCTCCCTAACCTCTGGGAGATTTTAGGTATCATTATACTAATGTGTCCATCTGTTCTAATTTAATTAAATTCTATGTCTTTGTGAAGCTGAAGATTGCTCTGTATTTTAAATTGATGTAATGATTACATCGTTCAATTAAATGGAGTTGCATGAAACGATCGTACTGCATTATCTCTGGATATCCGTGTTGCTTATTTTGATTTTAATCACCTTACTTTGAAAGTGTATGGATAATACCGTACTAAATTCTGGTGCCTAAACTTAAGAACCATATTCACCTGAATCTAAATTTTGTCTGAACTCATAGAACATTATATTTGTAATAATTTTAAATTTGGGTATACACCTGGAAATATGTCATTTAAAGCACGCTCATTTTATTCAGGTACTTGATGTTATTGATAGTATGGATATAAGTGCCACTGGATTAACTTTAGGAATTCCTTCGTGTCCGTCGTGTATATAACAAAATAAGAGAAAGAGAAAATAGAATTTACGAGATTCTTTATTTATTTCGATCCATCCTACATCGGTCCTCAGGAATAAGATTCTGATTGTGATGCATCAGTCAGTACAGATGCCTCTGGCCAGTTATTTATAACACTTTTTGTTATTATGTGTACATTTTATATTGTATTATACACAATATTCTCAAAAAAAAAATATTTACATTCAAGCAATGTCTTTTTGTGAATTGCATATTTTCATAAATGGATCGCCTGTGACATCCCATTCACTTAGTGACCGATTGTGCTCAACCAGAAATCCTTATGTAAGAAAGATCCCAGCTCATCTGCGATGAACATACTAGTGAGCATGTATGAACACTGTAGTAGGAGGATAAATGTCATGTTTGATAAGCTTTGTCTTGGGCCTTTGATGGCATCTTTGTGTTAAAAAGTAAATTATTACGAAAACAAAAAGAATATTCATTTGTAAATTTCCTATGAAGAAATTTATGAATTCAGTGTCATACTATCGTTTACTACTCATACTACTAAATATTTAATCGATGCCTTTTAGACGCGAAAAAACTTAGGTGAAAGAGGATGGGAAGAGAGGAGGAAGGAGGACAAAGAGAGGGATAGGAAGATGGAAAGAGAGTTGGAGGGGTGACAAACAGAAAATAGTGTTTGACATATTCATATATGTACGGGATTCGGCTGAAAATTTCATAGACTGACCAAGTTATTCTCATGGAATGTGGTTAAATGAGATTTATTTTTCAACATAGTTCTCTTTACCGGTCACATACTTCGTTCATCGGTGTTGCAGAGGTTGGAACAATTGGGGAAAAAGATTTCATCTTGTTTGTCAAAAAAGTCATCAACAGAAAATATGACGTCATCGTCATTGCGTTACTGCTTCCCAGCCAACTGATGAAGCCAACACTCATCCTGGATTAGGAAACGTTCAAGGAAACCAGCTGGATGTGCCACAAGCAATGTCAGATTTTACGGTGATGCGATCAGCCTGGTGTTCTTTTGATCAGGTGTCAGACGACGTGGCACCCACCTAGCAGAAACCTTCGTCCTGTCAAGTCCATTGTGCAGAATATTCTGAATTCTCTTACGGAATATGTTAATAGCGTTGGCTATTTGATTTATAGTCAACTGCTTATACATTTACATGAAAATTATATAACCTATAAGTTTAGACCATACCGCAGTCTTACTACAAACGTATAATTCTCCACAGATTTTATTTACTAAAAATAAACACACAAACACAAACACAGCACCACCACCACCACCACCACCACAACCACACACACCACACACACACATACATACATGCATACATGCATACATGCATATATATAGATAAGTATGTGCGTATGTATGTATTATGATTATTAATTATTTTAAAATTTCAACGAGGTCGATTTTGCCTTTCATCCTTTTGGGGTCGATAAAATAAGTACCAGTTGCGCACTGGGGTCGATCTAATCGACTAGCCCCCTCCCACCAAAGTTTCGGGCCTTATGCCTAGCGTAGAAAAGACTATGGTAATTATTTATTTTAAAGTTACGCGCTTTTCCTGTTCTCGCTATCTGTGGTCTCCATTTCGTGCGATAACTTTCCCCTAATTATGTATCTATCTGTCTTTTCTTCCTCCTTATCTTTTAATTGTATTTTTCCATCTACCCCTCTCAGTTAGCCTTCTTACTTTTCTTATTTTACGCACAGTTCCTTCTATATTTTCCTTTATATCTTTCTCTCTATTTATCTTTCTATCTCTATCTACGTTTCAACTGCCTTTCTGTTTTTGTTCTTATAGCTTACCTTTCTATTTTCTTCTCTGTCTACCGTGTAACTTAATAACTGTCTCTTTTTTTATTCTACACTCTTCTTTCGTATTTGTTTATCTCTAACTTTCTATCTATTCCTTTTCTCATTTCGTTCATTCATACTCTTGCTTTTCTCTGTGCGGCTTCCCCGCCTCTTTCTCTATCCCTAATTCTCTTTCTCTCTCTCTCTTTCTCTCCCAGTCTTTTTCTGACTCTCTGTCCCTCCACACTACGACTTTCTTCCCAACCTTACCAAAAGGTGCCACGTGACCACTCTGTTTTTAAATATATCTCTCCTTTTGTCTTGACCATACTCTCGGTCACTTGTATCTTTTCTTTTCAGCTACTGTCTAAGACATAAATTTACTTCTAGACTATGATTTACCTACGTTTGTTTTGTTTTCCTAAATCTATTTGCCGAGTCCCAAAGAACCATGATATTTTCTCTTTATAACCAGTCCTAGCTAGAACTTCATTATATTAGGTTGCCTAGTATGAAATTTGTGGAAAAGAAAAAATAGTTTGCTAATGTTTTATAAATACAAGGAATAGTTTTATTCAACAAAATATGCACCCATATTGTCAATACTCTTTTGCCATTTCAGCGGTTGCTTGTCCAGCTCGGAACTCTAAGAGCCTGGCAATCTAGAGTCAATAAAATCTTGGAAGGGCTGTTTTACAGCATCGTCAGAATAAAATTTTTGTCCTATCGAAATGTGATTCAAATTCTGGAAGAAGAGATAGTCAGTGGGGCAAGACCAGGTGAGTATGGTGGATGATAGAGAACTTCCAACTCCAGCTCCTGTAGTTTCGCCAATATCATTTTTGCGATGTGTGGTCTGGCGTTGTCCTGCAATAAAATAGGAGTGGATCTGTTGACTAATCTCGGCTGTTTTCTTGTAAGTTTCTGCATCATTTAATCCAGTTTGCTGCAGTATACTTCGGCCGTGATTGATGAGCCGGGCTTAATGAAATTATAATGGATCACACCTGCACCAGACCACCAAACACACACCATCAGCTTCTTTTGATGAATTTTGCTTTTGGACTGTGTTTTGGTGGCTCGTCTTTGTCCAACAATTGTGCTGAACGTTTACCGTTGTTGTATTGGATCCATTTCTCATCTCATGTTACAATTCGATTCAAAACTAATTCATTTTTGTGACGAGAAAGTAGCATAATGCAAGCTTCCAAGCGTTGCTATTTCTGATTTTCACTGACTTCATGTGGAACCCACTTATCCAACTTATTCACTTTACCGATTTGAACTAGGTGAGTCAATATTGTTTGCTTGCTAACACCAACCACCAAAGATAATTCACGGGCACTTTGAAATGAATCTGACTCGGCAGTGGCTTTCAGTTCGTCATTATCCACCTTTGTTTCTGGTTGACCGCGTTGCTCATTTGTGAATGCGAAGTTACCAGAATGAAATTAATTTTGCAAGACAATTTGATACTGTCTGCAGTGTAATAACACTAGAATGAAATGCTCCATTAATATTACAAGCTTTCTTTGATGCTATATTTACATGAAAGGACTCATATTTCAATACTGTACGATCTATCTCTGAACAAAAATGGCAAAAGACGATTTATAAATACTTCATAAAGCGCCAAATGAGTTAGAATAAAGAAATACATGTGTCAGCTTTCTAACAAAAAAAAATAAAGATTGTCAAAATATAATAATGGCGCAAAATGAGCAGCTGTCAAAGTTTGCCATATACCTTACTACAAATTTCATACCTGACGACCTAATAGTTGTTGAACCTATATCAATATCAAACCATAGCAAATTAAACTGCACAGGTTATACTACTATAGCAACTGATATTACATCTAATTTTGCACTTCTAGCCACCTAAATAACTGATATTCCCAATTCCAATAATAGCGAAGCTGAGCCCATCATGCCTACTAATAACCAAGATAACGTTGCTTTATATAATCGCCGTAATAAATCAGTACTCCATTCATAATTATGAATGGGACGCAGTGATTTATAAACAAATCCATGAGAAAAGTGTAGTGCATAAGTGCCCTAACACTGCTCTTGGTAAAGAACATATTTACGTTAGGGCATTCCATTTCTCATTCAAACTACGCAGGAATAATCACAAATCTACATTTAGGTAAAAAGAAAAGGCTAATAGTATTGCAATGTTATTATCAGTCCGAATATGCTTGATGAACGTTCGGACTGGGGATCAAGCTACTTACTGCGTTTTGTCACGGAGAATATATTTCGCTTGTTGATAAATGATGTGTATACACCTAGATCAGCTCGCAGCAGCACCCACCTAGACCGTGAGATGTTAACATTTCCGAGTAGTTGTTTCCTTATACGTCACAGACAAGAAGCAGACGACACTGTGAGCTGAATTAAGAGATTACCACTCAAATGCTTTTCCAGCTTAGCGCTCCCCTTCCGTAATTTACTGATGACGAGCCGCCGTATAGCGCTGCCTGACACCGTACGGTGACTGAAAAAGAATAAGAGTGGTGATCTCTTAATTCAGTAAGCAGTGTAGAAAGAATAAAAGCGTGTATGTATGTATGTATGTATGTATGTATGTATGTATTGACGAGGAAAACTCAGCTGCGAATATTCAGTGTATCGTGTCTTTGTCTATATTTCCCGTCCGTTAAATTTTGTCTAGTTTCCCGTTTGCTCTGCTTTCGTCTACATTTTTCTCCTTGTTATGTTCTGTCCGTTCAAACCTTGATACATCAATGTAATGCAACGCACACCCTGTTTGCTTACTGCATTGTACCTTTCCCTTCTCTGTTTTTCACTCTGTTTCTCCACTCCCTCTGCTCCATCGTTCTCTCTTTCTCTCTGACTGAATCCTATTTTTTCCCTCTCTCTATACTTCCTCTTTCCTACCACGTGATGGGTGCCCGGTGAAGGCGGTGTTGTTCTTTTCGCCCTGCTGGACTGACCATGCTGGTCTGGGCTCCTACTACGTCCATTAGGACTTATTCTATTTCACCTTGCGAAACCCCACTAAGTTCGTTCAATTGCCGCAAAGCTCTTTCTGTTGTATTTGTGGTTATTATTATTATTATTATTATTATTATTATTATTATTATTATTATTATTATTATTATTATTATTATTTAAAAATAAAATGTGGTCTGTTGTCTTCTGCTCAACTGGGGTCATCCCTTGACCCTAGAGTCACAGCAGGTCCTTATCTCATGGAGAGTACACGGCATAAAATGTGTGAGGAATCTAGCAACAATATTTTCTGAAGTTCTCCCACGTTAACGGTGCAAAAGAGTTTGTTGAGCTGCTTATCAAGGCCCTTTTCAATTAGCCTTAACGCTCCAATCACCACTGGTGCTGTGCTGCTTTTCATTCCCCACATCTTGGTCACTTCTATTTCTAGGTCTTTGTACTTAGATAACTTAACTTCTTTAATGGACACATTTCTCTCTGATGGTACTGTCACATCTTTCATTAAGCATTTCTTATTCTTTCCATCTTTGATGATTATGTACGGTCTGTTTGCCTTAATTTCTTTATCGGTGTTGATTGGCATGTCCCAGAGTATTGTTATATCATCTTTTCGGTCACAGTTTCAGGTTTATGCTGGTACCATGTTTCTGAAGTTGGAAGCTGGTAGTGTTTACATATCTTCCAATGGATATATTGCGCTACTCTATCGTGTCTATGAATATATTCAGTTAAGATGTGGTCCACTGTTTCATCTTGCTCATGACACATTCTGCATTTTGGGTCAGTGCCATCGTTCATTATTTTGTTGTGGTAAACCCTGGTTGCCAAGCTTTGATCTTGTGCTGCTATGATAAAACCTTCGGTTTCAGTCTTCAGTCCTGAGCTCTTCATCCATACATGAGTGTCTCGTTTTTCTACGTCTGGTTTGTTCACTCTACATGGGTATCGGCCATGCATCGGTTTTTCTAGCCATTCTTCTTTGCTCTTCTTATGGGCTTGTTTTTTCATCTCTTCCTTAACTCTTTTACTTTAGAAAACTAGGTTACTTTTTCACTCGCCTTCATCCTAGGTTCCTCCGTCAACAGTTGTTTCTTAAACTGTACAGATTCTTTGTATACCGAGTATAGCTTCTTTACTTTATCACGCTGGTGCACAAGCTTCATTAGAGGATCTTTTGACAACTCAAGATATGTATTTGATCCTATGTACTTGGTGGTTTTGTAAGATAATTCTAATTGAGTTAGTCCTTTTCCTTCCGCTTCTCGGTAAATAAATTCTGTTCACGTCAGATTTGAGATGGTTCATTCGAGCCATGGTTAGTAGTTTTCTGGTCTCGGAGTCTAGCTTCTTTATTTAGCTCATTTGCCAGTTGATTATGTTGAAACTTTAAGCTACGATTGGTACTGCAAGAGTGTTAATGGCTTCTATTTTGTTTGTAGCGTTGAGTTCAGTATTTGTTACTAACCGTACTCTCCAGAAGTACTCTTTTCTAATCTCTTTCATTGCTGAATGCTTTATGCCGTTACTTTCGTCTATGCCAAGGTATTTATATGCTTCTTCCTGGTCCAGTGCTCGGATTCTTGCTTCTGTATCTACGTGGATATTCGCAGAACATTATTATTATTATTATTATTATTATTATTATTATTATTATTATTATTATTATTATTATTATTATTTTCTACTGTTGTATATAGCCGTAAGGTTTCGTACTGATATATATATATACATAATTCTTCGTTTGTTGTATTTATATGATATCTTCTTTGTTTCTGTCTCAGTATGCATTCGCTGTCTTTTCCCCGGTAGCTTAATAACAGCACTGACGCCTCCAAGATTGAGTGGTCTCAATGATAATAGCGCGAAAACACCATTATATTTTGGCTCATTGACTGACGAGGAAAACTCAGCTGCGAATGTATCGTGTCTCTATCTATATTTCCCGCCGGTTAAGTTTCTTCTAGTTTCCCGTTTGCTCTGCTTTCGTCTAACTTTTTCTCTATCTTATGTTCTCTCTGTTCAACTATTGTGTTTTGGAGAAAAATACTTCATTTCATATGTCTCCAGTCCACTCACTAGTAAATACATAACCCTCAGATGGACTGGCGTTCCTTTGAAGAGAAATGTTGGCCCGCCTAGCCAGCAGGTTGCATGATTCGAAAGCTACAACAATGCGAGGAAGTGTATTTTTTCTAGCGGTCTATAACAATATCCAATAGTTTGGTCGATACATTAATACATACATACACACATACATACATACATACATACATACACACATAACATACATACATACACACATAACAGGCACTTTCTGTCTACTAAATTCCACTTACAAGTTGTTGGTCAACCCGCCATTATGGTAGAAAACACATGTCCACGGTGACTCGCAGTGGTATCTAAACTGAGCCCGTAGTAGCACAGACGTTGAGCTAATTTGCTAAGCATGCATTATTATCCTTTTCTACTCTAGGTACAAGGCCCGAAATTTTTGGGGAGGGAGCCAGTCGATTAGACAGACCTCAGTACGCAACTGGTACTTAATTTGTCGACCCCGAAAGGATGAAAGGTAAAGTCGACCTCAGCGCACGCATCATTATCAGCACCCCAACACTTCTTTCTTTTTTTTAAAGCTAGTTATAGTTTGGAAGACAGGAACAAATTATTTATTTCTCTTTCGTTGACATCAACTTGAGGATGTGATTCTGTGTTTCTTTTCTAAACTTATCTCAAGTTCTCAGGGTAATTATCGGATGCAATTATTGTCTAAATCTTTAAAATTATGTAAAATATATATCCAATCTTACAAATCAAATTTTGTTGTTTTTTTTGTGTGTTTTCGATTAGAATGATATTATCAATTTATTGTTGTATGTCATCGCAACTTGGGATTTAAGAGATAAAGACGATTCTATATGCTCAAATTCATACAACGTAAATGACAAGTTTTTTTTTTTAACTGTATTTACAGAATGTAGTTTTCTTATTTTGCATTATATTCTTATCTCATGGTGGTCAGGTTTTAATTTCTTCCTTCTTCGATGGATAAAATAATTAGCTGCATGACTACAGTGTAATTCCAATAATTATACTCTAAACATAGAAATGGAAGATCAGGTATTGATAGAAACAAGTAAATGAAAAAAAAAATGTAAATAAAATATGCTACTATTTATTCCGTTATATGCATATGCATTCGAGATTTACTTCCAGATCTATCTATCTATCTATCTATCTATCTATCTATCTATCTATCTATGCATCCGTGTATCCATCCATTCATTCATCCACCCATCCAGCCAGCCAGCCAGCCAGCCATACATACATATATCATTCCATTTGTCTGTCTGTGTGACTTTCTGCCTGTCTGACACTGTCTCTGTCTTTTTGTCTGTCTGCCTCTCTCTCTCTCTCTCTCTCTCTCTCTCTCTCTCTGTATATATATAAATACATAATTTGATCAATGAGTATCCGGACTGTTACTATAGTAACGAAGCTAAAGCACGCAGAGTAAAGTCGTTAGGCACAGATTGACCTTCGACTCTTCTGCGTACACGCACTAAGTTTTACCATTCTGGCTCACTTCCGCTGTTTACAGTAGTGTTTGGAAGGAAGGCGTGAAACGTGTGATCGTCGCATTCACGTTGATGGAGAAAGTTGAGCAGAGAATCTGCATCAAATTTTACCAAAAGCTTGGCGATACCTGCACAGAGGTCTACGCAAACTTTTCAATAAGTTTTAATCATTACCGAAAGAATCAATGAGACCTTATGAAATTGAAACCCGAATGTCTTTTTGGTCAGCTGAAAGGAGTTTTGGCTCAAACTTGGCTGACAAGCGTCTCATACGAAAATCTTCACTGATAATGGACTGAACCGTAACTAATCTGCGCATGTTCTAATAACTCACGGATAGTGTTTCGACGATTTCCCCTCACAGCTGCACGCACATCTGTAATGTTTTTCTCAGTTCTGCTGGTTGCTGGTCACCCAGAAAGTTCGTCCCTATCGACATTTTTTTCGGCCATGTTGGAAATGTCTGAACCACTCGTACACTTGCGTGCAGCTCATATACTCCTCTCCATATACTTTCTGTAAATTTGCATAGGCCGCTGAGCAGGTATCGGCATGACAACTTTCTCTGCCATGATCAATGCGACTATCACATGCTACACACCTCCATTCCAAGCACTGTTGTAAGCAGCAGAAGCGAGCTAGAACGTTAAAGCTTAGTGCACATGCACGGCAGAATTCTAAGTCATTGTTTGTGAAGCGGCTTTACTATGCGTGCTTTAGCTTTATTACTATTGCAAAAGTCCAGATACTTATTGGTCAGACCTCGTGTATATATATATATATATAGATATATAGATAGATAGATAGATATGCAGGGCAGGGAATCGTCAATTAGTAATAAAATTAATAATTAACAATTTTGCCGGGTAGCTCAGTATGAAAAAACCTTTTCGGTAAAATCATTTATAATCATAAATATATAGGGATTGACAGTAACCTGCTTCTCCAACATATTGAGAATTCAGAAATAGCAGCCAAAGAATTACTGATTCCAAAACTACAAATTTTACTCTAAATTGATAGCGATCAATTTAGAGTAAAATTTGTAGTTTTGGAATCAGTAGTTCTTTAGCTGCTATTTCTGAATTCTCAATATGTTGGAGAAGCAGGTTACTGTCAATCCCTATATATTTATGATTATATATATATATATATATATATATATATATATATATATATATATATATATATATATATATATATAGTCTCATAATATTAAAAAAGTCAATAAAAGAAAATGGAGAAAAAATTAAAAAGATATATTTGATATCATTGTGGGTGTATTAGCAGCAGCAGCTATACTGGTGGAGGTAGTAGTAGTAGTAGTAGTAGTAGAAGTAAAATCTGTTGTAATGTGGTGGCGGTGGTGGTCGTCATCGTCATTGTCATTGTGGTTTATTTACGTTGGATAGATATATAGCATAAACAACAGTAGCATAAAATATGGTTATTTCAAAATACCATTATATCATCATAATTGTTATCACAATCTAGGATTTTCGTAACAGTTAAGAAATCTAGTATTTTCAAGAAGAATTACGCAGTATAAAATTGGAGTGAAATTTTATATATTTCTAAAATAGATCTAACGATATATTCGGTAACTTTCCAAAACGGAGTGCACAGAAAACTAAAATCGCATATATTAAGTGTCTGTTCCTGGTGATTCAGTCATGGGCTGTGTAAGTATATCCCACAGTCTTGTCTATAATCATTAAATGGAATGAACGTCTGAGCCGAAATATAGCTGCTGGTAGCTATTTTTTCTGAATCCCTCTGATTCTTTAAATGTGCTAGCTTCCTGGTAATAAATCGATATTAATTAATATATGATTTTTTACCCTATGTTTTAATTTGATTAGCCATAACCAAGTTCTCAAAGTGGATATATGCGACGCAGTAACTATTTTCTGCAGACATATTCCTGGAATTGGCGCGCCAAAACGAAGACTTTTGATTTTTATCATTAAGTTGTAATTAGCAGAACCATATACACGTTTGCCTCTGGCGGTGAGTAACTTGTATAAGATTCTGAGAATTATGATTCCATTACAGTTCACGCTGAAGAGAAACAGACATTCGGTAAGAGTGTTGATTTCGAAACCGGTTCGTGGGTAATAATGTTTTATTTCTGTAATTTTCACTGTCTTGTCCGCATACATTTTTGTATTTCGCTGAATTTCGTTTTGGGAACAATTAGGTCTTAGTAGACACAACATGTGGTCTATTTCTAGCACATAAAATATCCATTTTAGTGGTCAACGTTATATATATATATATATATATATATATATATATATATATATATATATATATATATATATACACAGAAAGAGAGAGAGAGAGAGAGAGAGAGAGAGAGAGAGAGAGAGAGAGAGAACAGAGTCAGCAGCAGATCAGACTGCAGTGACAACAGAAAAACAATGGACAGCGGCGACAGCAACACTCAATGATCGGCTAACGTTAAGAGATGCACGACATCATCTACTATCATACCTAGGCCAAGGGCAATACATTTCTGACTCGGTGTTATCTTTCGAAGTGACAGCAAAGTTTTGTTTTCAGGATAGAATAATAAATGCTGTTACCAAATACCTTAAGCAAATTTCAGTGTTCTTTATAGTAACACAGGCATATATATATATACATACATATATATATATATATATATATATATATATATATATATATATATATATATATATATATATATATATATATATATATGCATATATACATATATATATATATATATACATATATGTATATGTATATATATATATATATATATATATATATATATATATATATATATATATATATATATATATATATATATATATATATATATACATATATACATATATATATATACATATATGTATATACATACATATATATACACATATGTATGTATATATGTATGTATGTATGTATGTATGTTTACATGCATGTATGTGTGTATGTATGCATATATGTATGTACGTACGTACGCATATGCATGTATGTGTAAATTGAGTGCTAGATAGATTGAGAGAGATGGAGAGAAAGAAAGAAAAAAAAAAGAAAAAGAGAAATAAAGAGAGAGATTCAGAGTGAGAGAAATAAAAAGAGTGCAAGGACACAGTTGAAAAGTGCCAAGTCAGGAAGAATTGTTGGAAAGTCAGCAGAGGAGAATGACAAGATGCTTTTACTCCCAAAACCTTTGTTTTCTTGTGATAAGAAATTATACGAACCACATCAATAGCATCAGCAACATAGAAAGAATATATTCTACTCGTCGTAAGACTAATTAACATAGCATTAGAACGAACTAATGACAGGGTCAAAAATAATCTATAGCAGACGCACAACGTAAAAGAGACACTTAACTATATAGTCTTGACCATATAACAACCAGATTATTGTGATCTGCAGTTAAGAATCTGCAGCCTCCCCTCGAAGATCAAATTCCTTCCATTATATGGTAGGATACTTTATAAACTATAATTTTTGTTGGGCATTGGTTATTCAGGGTGCAGTTTTGACATTTCCTAAAATTATATAATTTATTTAGTCGATTGATAAAGCAATTTCTGTTCACTAGTTTGACATTCTTCTTATTAACTATATGAGACGTTGTGATATCAGACCCCCACCCATATAGTGACCAGATATTTTTGACAAACATGCACTTTCTTCATCCCAGCTGGATATCATTGACTCATTACATGTGAACCGTAATTGCTTATTATGTTCATATGAAGAAGCCGTTTCTTTTGTCTTAAAGTTTCTCAATTTTCTAGCATTATGCATTGCTATAATGCCAGCAACGTTATTTTGTGTCTGAGCATGCATATGTTGCTGCCTGTCCGGTAAATATACTGCTAGATTTGTTTTTAGGGAAGGGTACTCTTGTCCAGGGTCTTAAAAAATTATCTAATATATCCGTGAACAGCGGGGTCCCGAATGGAAGAAACTTGTGTGTTACGTACTCTCCGTCTTCTAGGAGTGATATTATAGTTTTCATTGTTGGCAGAATCGTTAGCATGCCAGTTGAAGTACTTAGCGGTATTTCAACCGCCTTCCCGTTCTTAATTCAAGTTCCGCTGAGGTCGACTTTCCTTTCATTTTATCGAGGCTAATAAAATAAGGTACCAGTTGAATAATGGGGTCGATGTTTTCTACTAGCATCCTACCCACAAAGATTTCAGGCCTTGTACCTAGAGTAGAAAGGATTATTATGTCTATTACTATGTATATTATCACTTAATAAGTTGTAAAGTTGCGAGTAGAGGGCATGTTCATCTTCAGATTATTTCTGTTTTCGTTACTGGAATTCACGGGTTTCCAAATCTCTGGAAAGATCTCATTAATCCCAAATCTATTGGCTGACTTCACACAGCTGTTTTGTGCTATTCTCCCCTCTATTTATAATTTCTGCCTTGTACACTTACCTCATTCCGCTTCCTTTTACCCTTTCCTCTGATTAGCTAATCTATTATTGTATTCCTTAGTATAATTATTTCTGTTAATGATGTAATCACTTTTCAATTTTCTGTTCACGTATTTCCCTGACTGACCGTATGTGCCTTATATTCTACATGAAGAATACATTATAGTATGTATTATTTTATCTAAATATTTCCTCATTTGCAGAATGCCTAAAAACTCTAAGTAAAATGCGTCTAATTATCGACTTGATAACTGCTTTTGGGTGCTTTGATCTTTTACTCATATATTTGAGATTATCACTGGGTTTATGGTATAGATAATAGAGTTCAGAATTAAGTTCCAATTTAACATCCAGAAAGTTTACTATGCTATATTCCTTCTCCGGGAAGAATAGGTTTTTAAAGAATTTGCTAAGATTTCTCCTGTTTCATTCCCAATCTACCTTGCTACGTTTATAAACTGTAAACAGAGCATCATCCCTATATAATCCGCGTCCACTCCCTAGGAATTCTTTATTTAAGCAGAACAAAATATATACCTTCCTCACTTCCGTCATTAATACCACGTAAAGGGTTATGGAGACTGCTTTCTCATTTGATTAAAAGATGAAAAATTAATAAAAATAAATATGTTTAATCGTTAGGTACTTTTATCTACTTTCAATACAGAAATGCACTTACCCTTTTTTTATCAATTTCTAATACTTTATAAGCTTCTTTTATTTTATATATGATCCTAATATACATTTACCCCTATAAATTCTAATTAATTACTGTTATTGATGATGTCATGTATTGAGCAGAATTTTTGCTGCAGCCCATATTTTATACTTCATAAACTGGGGCAAGGTAATGTTCGTCAACATCGTCATCCCCACTATTATCATTTGACATCTGATACCTTTAAGTAACATTCTATTGCATCATTTGCTGCACTTTCGTGCTGGTTAGGTATATGCAGCATTTGTTTTTCGTTTGGAGAATACTGTATTGCATCAGTATGTTTTGTTATGGGAGTTTGGTTTGAGTCTTCTTTTGTATAAGAGTTTGTATTGTGTTGCTTGTGCAGTGCAGGTTGTGTTCTTCTGTTGGGGAGTAGGCTTCTGTGGCAATGTTATGGGGTTTGTTAATTTTATTCGTTATTTACTGTATGAGTTTACTCCTGTATGTTATTTTTTATTTTTTTGGTGGGGGTAGCATTGTAGGGTACGTAAATCACTTTGCTGTAGTCATGGTTATCTGTCGATCGCCCTTTTTTGGATTTGTTAATCGTTTGAGAAGTGATAGTAAGAGATGGGTTCGTCTTTATAGCGATTACCTTTTGACAAAACACCGCCTCTGAACGTGTGCTGAAATTTAATTCGCATAGTGAATGCCCGAGGCCCACTGGACGATATTCACTACTATTACTTTCTCCTTCATTCTGTGGAATTATTATGACTTTCTCCTTCATTCGGAGGAATCATTATTCTTATTGAACGAGAGAGCAGTGCATACCACCAAATTGACACTGGGGTAAAATATACGAAGCCCAATATACCCATCATGACTACTCCTCTGATAAAGGTACACCAGACACATGCATCACAACCATATATATGTAACATAGTGATTTCATATCAAGATAACTTAGCACATGCCCTTGTAGGTGGGGCCCAGTTAGTATTTTCTTCAGGACGAGTAAGCCACCCCGCTCAAAAGCTCCTTGAATAAGGGTTGTTTAACGCTGTTGAACGAAACACCCATGTTTTCAGGGGTGGATTATTCGAAGTCCAAAGAATTTCTCTCAACACATGGCTATGATGTTCCCCAACTACTTCTGCACCTGGTCAGAGATGCACATATCGTCAGGCATCAAAGGACATGCTCAACTGTGGTATTGAGCAGAATATTTGCTGTAGTCCATCTTTTATACCATTCTTCCTCTTCTTCTTCTTCTTCTTCTTCTTCTTCTTCTTCTTCTTCTTCTTCTTCTTCTTCTTCTTCTTATTATTATTATTATTATTATTATTATTATTATTATTATTATTATTATTATTATTATTATTGTTCAGTAGTTTTATTTTTATAACGTGTTTTCACTTCACTACCGAGCGCAGCTCTGTGCGCCTTGGGTATGTGCTGTGGTTTGCTGTGGTGCTTTTATGTTTACTGTATTGAAAGTGTTTTGCGTAGAATGTGTGCAGTACCCAGTAGTGCAATTTTCTGTATGTTACATATATTTGTAAGTCCTGGTATTTTTGTTATGTATTTGTCTGAGTATTTTTTAATTATACCTAAGGCACCTACTATGATAGGAATTGTTTCTGTTTTTAGACTCCACATTCGAGTTATCTCTATTTCCAGGTCTTTGTATTTTGAAAGTTTTTCCATTTCTTTTCGAGAAACGTTGTCATCTGCTGGTATTGATACATCAATTAGAAGGCATTTTTTTCCTTCATGATCTTTGACAACTATATCTGGTCTATTTGCCTTAATTTCTCTATCTGTGTGTATTGGCATATCCCAGAGTATGGTTGCTTTCTCGTTTTCTGTGACCTTTTCTGGCGTGTGTTTATACCATCTTTTTTCTGTTGTTATTCCATAGTGTTGGCATAGCTTCCAGTGTATATAGGTCCCAGCTCTGTCGTGTCTGTGAATATATTCCTTCTTAGCCAGGACTGGGCAGCCAGAGATAATATTATTTATTGTTTCTTGTCGATCTCCACATATTCTACAGTTACTTGTTATATTTCTTTTCATTATGTGTTTTTGGTAATTTCTGGTGGGGAGGCTCTGGTCTTGTGCAGCAATTAAAAATCCTTCAGTCTCTGCTTTGAGTCCTGAGCTTCTCAGCCATTGCTGGGATTTTTCTCTGTCTATTTCTTTCGCATTTAGTTTAGCCCAGTATTTACCATGTAGGGGCTTTTCTTGCCATCGTTTTATCATGGTCCGTTGTTATTCTAGCTTTAGTTTGGATTTCATTTGTTTTATAGCTTTTGTTGTTTCTTCTTCTTCTTCTTCTTCTTCGTATTTGTTAGGTAGATTGATTTCTTGTTTGTATTTGTCAGCTTCCTTAAATACTGAAAACAGTTTTTTGTTTTGCTCGTGTTTTGTGGCTATTTGTATTAGCTTCCCTTGCTTCTGGAGTAGGTATTTTTGCAGTCCTATGGTGGTTATTTTATAATAGTTTTCTAGCTGTATAAGACCCCTGCCACCTTCTGTGCGTTGTATATATAGCCTTTCTATGTCAGATTTTGGGTGGTGCATCCTATATCCTGTCATTATTTTTCTTGTTTTCCTGTCTATTTTACATAGTTCGTTTAGTGTCCAGTTAAGGATGTTGTAGCTGTAGCTTATAACTGGGACAGCTAAAGTGTTGATACCCATTATCTTGTTTTTAGCATTGAGCTCTGTTTTTAGTATTGATCTAACTCGTCTATAGTACTCTTTCTTTATTTTTTCTTTCATTTGTGTATGTTGTATCCTATCTAGTTCATTGACTCCTAAATACTTATATGGTTGGCTTTCGTCTAGTTCTCTTATTTCATTGGCTTTATCTAGTGTTATATTGCTACTTTTAACTAATTTTCCTCTTTTCAGGGTTGCTTTGGCACATTTTTCTAATCCGAATTTCATGTCTATTTCCTTGGTAAAGCCGTGTACTGTCTGTAGTAGTGTTTCTAGCTCTTTGTCGTTTTTAGCATATAATTTTAGGTCATCCATATATAGAAGGTGGCTGACTGTTTTTCCATAGCATTTGTAACCGCATCCAGTTCTATTTAGCAATTCGGTTAAAGGTGTGAGTGCCAGGCAGAACAGGAGTGGAGAGAGCGTGTCTCCCTGGAATATTCCTCTTCTAATGGGGATGGCTTTCGTTTTCACAAGTCCCTCTTTTGTTTGGAGCTGTAGCACTGTCTGCCATTTGTTCATTGAGTGCTCTATGTATTTTATGATAATTGGTGCCACCTTGTTTATGGCTAGTGTTTCCAGAATCCACGTGTGGGGAACACTGTCAAAAGCCTTTTGGTAGTCCACCCAGGCCATACTGAGGCCTTTCTTCTTTCTGCGGCTGTCTTCAGTTATGGCTTTATTGATCAATAATTGATCTTTACAGCCGTATGAGCCCTTGCAGCATCCCTTCTGCTCTTCTGGAAACAGGTTGTTATTTTCCAGGTGTTTACTCAATCTCTGCGATATTATTGCAGTAAAGGCTTTGTAGATCGTAGGGAGACAGGTTATAGGTCTATAGTTTTGTGGTTTCTCCGTTTCCGTGGATTTGGGGATTAAGATGGTTTTCCCTTTTGTGAGCCATTCAGGCATTGTCTCTGGATCTGCGAGTATGTTGTTAAAGTTTTCTGCCAGCTTTTTATGCATTGCTGGCAGGTGTTTTAACCAGAAATTGGGGATCTTGTCGTGTCCAGGTGCCTTCCAGTTGCTTAGTCTTTGCAGTGTCTGGGTTACCTCTTCAGTTGTTATAGGGGCCCAGAGTTGCTCAGGTGCTAAGTTCGTTGTTTTAATGGTCCTTTTCTGGGGTTGTTGCTTCACCGACCATATTTGTTTCCAGAATTTCTCTAGTTCTTCTGCTGTTGGTGCTGAAGTAATGTCTATTTTATTTTTACCCAGTTCTTGGTAGAGTTTTTTGGGGTTGGATTTGAACTGTTTGTTTTGTTCAAAGAAACGTTGGCGTTTCTCATACCGGCGGATCCTTTGTGCTTTGGCAAGGATGTCTTGCTTTAGTTTTTCTTTAGCCTCAGGTAAATCTTTTTCTGTAATGCTGTATTTGTACAGTATTTTTGTTTTCTTCTTGTTACTTAGTAGTGTTGATTGTTTACTAATTTCGTTGAGAATCGATAAATCTTTTCTCTTTTCTTTAATTTTGTTCTGGATGTTATTTATCCACAAGGTCTGTTTGGGTGGTAGAACTCCTGTTCGGATGGGTTTGAGTGAGTATCCTGCTTCTTTTGTGGCTGCAGTGGCTGCCGCATATATTATGTCATTTAACTCAGTGATATTGCCTGTTGTTTCTGTGGTTGTTAGTTCCGTGACGGCCAGGTTTATGCTATTTATTATTGATGTTGTTTTATTGTCTATTTTGATTTTTGGGAGATATAATCTGTGGTCCATTCTAAGATCTGTAGTTTTCAGTTCTTTGGTTATTTTCATTTTCATAGTATCGTAATTATTAGGTTTCCCTTCGTTATTTCCAGGTTTTATATTTGTTTTGCCTTCCTTTTCATTCATATGTTTGTCTGTGGTGTTCTGGTTTGGTGCTTTTTGTACACTATTATCCATCTCTACGGTCTGGGTTTGTTGTTTTTTGTTTACTTCGTTTTTGCCGGAAATGTTACGTTTGTCCTCGTGTTTTGCTATCTCAGTGTTTATATTATTATTTGGCATTGCTGTGTGACTACTATCTAGATTTTCCTGATGTATTTTTCCTTTCAATTGTTCTATTTCTATTTCTGATATTTTTTTTGCTTTTAGAATATATCTTCTTATGTTAGCTAGTTTGTTAGGGTTCATTGTTTTATCGAGGTCTATATTTACATTATTTTTCTTCCATATTTTATATGTATGTGTTGTTGTGTTTTCGTTTTTTGGGTAGAGCACTGCTGTGAAATAGGCGTATAGTATCGAAATGTATTCCTCACGTGTCCATTTATGCCGTTTTGGTTTTGTTTGCGGGACATGAGGAACAACGTCCGGTCCTTTATTTTGACGGTCATCGTTTTCGTAGGGTACCGGTTCGTTTATTTCTGTTGTCAGATTGTTTTGCACGTTCAGATCTTCGTATTTTTTTCGTAACAAGCTTACAGTACGCACTTCTCGGTTGTTATTATTGGGTGTAATAATACCGGTGTTATTTAATCTGTTTGTAATTTGTTTGTACATGGTGTTTTGGGGTTCGAAGAGGGTTTGATTTTGATGTAACACGTGTGTTTACGATCGCTGTGCGGGTAGTGGAGGTATCAAGTTAAAATACATCATTATATTTGGAAAGATAGAAATAAATTTCAATGAGTATTACTTACTCGGATATAATCCAGCCCCTTGTCAGCTATTTTTTGGCTCAATGCGATGTCTTTATTTCCGATGTTTTTGGATAAGTTTCGGAGCAGTGATTTATCGTTCTCACATGTTAAACTTCCCCGGTGTCGTATTATTATTATTATTATTATTATTATTATTATTATTATTATTATTATTATTATTATTGTTCAGTAGTTTTATTTTTATAACGTGCTTTCACAGAGCGCAGCTCTGTGCGCCTTGGGTATGTGCTGTGGTTTGCTGTGGTGCTCTTATGTTTACTGTATTGAAAGTGTTTTGCGTAGAATGTGTACAGTACCCAGTAGTGCAATTTTCTGTATGTTATATATATTTGTAAGTCCTGGTGTTTTTGTTATAGATTCCACATTCGAGTTATCTCTATTTCCAGGTCTTTGTATTTTGAAAGTTTTTCCATTTCTTTTAAAGAAACGTTGTCATCTGCTGGTATTGATACATCAATTAGAAAGCATTTTGTTTCTTCATGATCTTTGACAACTATATCTGGTCTATTGGCCTCAATTTCTCTATCTGTGTGTATTGGCATATCCCAGAGTATGGTTGCTTTCTCGTTTTCCGTGACCTTTTCTGGCGTGTGTTTATACCATCTTTTTTCTGTTGTTATTCCATAGTGTTGGCATAGCTTCCAGTGTATATAGGTCCCAGCTCTGTCGTGTCTGTGAATATATTCCTTCTTAGCCAGGACTGGACAGCCAGAGATAATATTATTTATTGTTTCTTGTCCATCTCCACATATTCTACAGTTACTTGTTATATTTCTTTTCTTTATGCGTTTTTGGTAATTTCTGGTGGGGAGGCTTTGGTTTTGTGCAGCAATTAAAAATCCTTCAGTCTCTGCTTTGAGTCCTGAGCTTCTCAACCATTGTTGGGATTTTTCTCTGTCTATTTCTTTTGCATTTAGTTTAGCCCAGTATTTACCATGTAGGGGCTTTTCTTGCTATCGTTTTATCATGGTCCGTTGCTGTTCTAGTTTTAGTTTGGATTTCTTCTTCTTCTTCTTCTTCTTCTTCTTCTTCTTCTTCTTCTTCTTCTTCTTCTTCTTCTTCTTCTTATTATTATTATTATTATTATTATTATTATTATTATTATTATATGAAAAACACAGCTCATTTTGCTTGGTATGATGGAAAGTGTCAGCTGTCCACAGCCAGCAGACTAAGGTGACACTTGTGTACTGGTCATGCTTCAATAATCCTGCGAAGTATTCTTACAGTTCCAAAGAATGCTGATTTTTAGGTGTTCCACCTTGACACTTGCACCAATCTTTTTCAGTCATGTTGGTAGTCGAATACTGATACTTCCAAGTGCACCAACTACTATCGGTATCACGTCTACTCTCTTCATTGACCACAGACTTCATATTTCCCCCTTCAAATCGTCATAGTCACTTTTTTATTTTTCTTATTTTACATTGATCTTATTGTCACCGGGGAATGCTATGTCAATTATCATGCATGTTCTTTCTTTTTTATTCACTACAACGATGTCCGGTTTTCGATGTCTGGTCGGGTGATCGCACTGGATCTTTGCATTCCACAGGATTTTGCAATTCCCATTTTTGGTGTCTCCTGAGTTTCCTCATACCACGTCTTTGCTCTTCGTAGGCTGTGATTTCCACAGAGCTCCCAATGGATCATTCTTGTCACATTGTCATGGCGTCTTTTGTATTCGTGTTGTGCCAATTTCGAGTATTCGCTAACGATGTGTCATACTGTTTTACCCTTCTCACCACACATTCTGCATTTGTCGCTATCGGTAGTGTTGCCTATTCTGCACGTCATATAGTTGGCCCGTAACGCTTGTTCCTGAGCTGCGCATATGAGTGCTTCTGTTTCTATTCGGTAATTCTTTAGCTGTTAGTGACTGTACCTTGCGTCTTTTTAGGTAGATTATTCCATACTTCTTGAGTTCAAATTCCATTCTAATATTAGTACTAAAACATTGGACATGTTCACCAAGGAGCTCACTTGTGTCTCATCTTTGCCATACAGTTTCATACCATCCATGAAGAGGAGATGGTTGATTGTTTAGGATTTTCCCATTAGTTGGTACCCCAGGTTTATTCTCCTAAGTACCAAGGTCAGGAGTATCATGCAGAGAACAAAAAGCAACGGAGATAGGCTATCACCATGGAAAATCCCACTTTTGATGACCAGGGTGCCCAAGCATTTTTCTGTAAGATGTCAGTTCAGATTTCCAACCCACCATACTTCTCTTCAGGAAACACGGCACGGTACATTCCTCGCAATTCTAAACAGATCTAAGCACTCGATGATCCACGAATGTGGAATCATATCATAAGCTTTACGATAGTCAATGCAGGTCATTCCCAGATTTGTTCTCATTCGTTTACAATCATGCATTACACATTTATCTATCAATAGTTGATCTTTGTTGCCTCTGCATTTCCTTCTACAGCCTTTTTGTTTCGGCGGTAATATATCGTTCACATCAAGAAATTTATACAGTTCTTCTGCAATTCCTCCTGACAGTAACTTCCACGTTAATGGGAAGCAAGAAATTGGTCTGCAATTGTCAGCAACATTTCTCTTTGATGTTCCGTTCAGGCACAACAGCGTTCGTACTTTTATCAACCAGCCTGGGATTTCTTTTCCATTGATCAATGCATTAAGTTGCTCTGATCATAATAATAATAATAATAATAATAATAATAATAATAATAATAATAATAATAATAATAATAATAATAATAATTATTATTATTATTATTATTATTATTATTATTATCATGTTATTTTTCTTCAAATTTTCTTCCATTTCTCGCCGAGTGTTTTCCGTACACCTAGGGCAGAGAAACTAGTTGTATGCATTCCCAGTTTACACACGCAAATTCACAGGTAAAATATGTATTTAAAATAAATAAATAAATAAATAATTACTAAATAAAAATATTCATGAATGGATGTTGTTTTCACATTCACAGCGATAATGCTCTTCTCAGTACATGAGTCGTTCCAGTTAACATCATTTTTTGCACTTCTTGTAGGGATGGTAAGCCTGGTATCATTTTCAAATAGGTTTCAGTACCTTTTTTTTTATCATCCCTAGAGATCCTACAATCACTGGTACGGTAGTCGCCTTGATGTGCCACATTTTTTCAATTTCTATTAGCAAGTCTTTATATTTACTGATCTTGTCAGATTCTTTCGCATACATTATTATTATTATTATTATTATTATTATTATTATTATTATTATTATTATTATTATTATTATTATTATTTCGCTATTGTTCCTAATATTAATTAGTCTTCTGAATGCTGTAAATATCTTTATTTAGATACAAAGCGGATTGCCTTCTTTCTTATGTATTTATAAATAGTCTAGCATTTCTTTTTATTTTTGCATTGTTTCATGACAATTTATTACGAAAGAGTTTTCGCTGTTCCTTTAATCTGTCAGATTTTCACAATAGTTTCTGTATGTTTCTTGTTTATCATGTTTTATTATTAATGTTGTCCCTAAGCACGTATCCATAGTCGCAATTTTCTTCGTATTTGTTTTGATTTTTCTTAGAGAATTCAATTGATTGACTGATATATCTATTTAGAACATTTCTATAACAGCTTGCACAAGACCGATCATCTCATAAGTGTCCATTTTATGCAAACATTTATCTGAATCTAACTGAGGTTTTTGTTTAAATATACTTTGATAATTCCATTCTTTATTTATTAATTTTCTTTTATTTGCTGATCCTCTACCATGTATATGCTGTAGTGATTCGAACACACGATTTTGCCTCGCTCGTTCTTTGTATGGCTTCATTTTTGCTTAGAATTTATAAAATATAATAGTCTAAACTATTTAGGAAATCTGATCTTTTTCCTTTACGTTGATGCTTTTCATCTGGATCAATTTCCAGTTTAAACACACACACACACACACACACACACACGCACACACACACACACACACACGCATACACACAAACACACACATATATATACTCTACCTCTGGTATTTGAGTACTCTTTTTTCCACCTTGTTTCACATCTATGTGCTTACTCCGGTATATATATATATATATATATATATATATATATATATATATATATATATATATATATATATATATATAGGTGCAGGAGTGCGCAGAACAACTGTTCTCATCGATGGGAAGAGTACAGCTATCAGCTGAATCTATCATCGAGATTGTGCCCCGCCTCCTTCCCTCAACAGGGAAAGGAAGGCTTGCTTTTCCTGCGTAGTAGCCATACTGAAAGAAACAGTATGGAAGACGCTTGTAAGAGGCATAGTGACGGATACCTTTGTATCTGACTAGGGGTTAGTTAATTTTTTTTGTTACCACCTCAGTAGTAAGATCAGGCTGGAGAAGAGGTATCTGTCACGAGACAGATTCATGAGAAGATGGAAGCCTGTGACGAGGAAGCTGGGAGTGTTTGGCACCACGTAAGTGGGAGCCAAAAACAAGGGAAAGAAAAAGCAAGGGGTCTTCCCTGGTGGTCGGATGACTATCCTTCAGGAAAGCCATTACAAATTGCATCTGTAATGAGCAATGCTTCAATCGAACATTGTAAATATAATCCAATTTTTATTGTGTATTTAAAATTGTAAATATTTAATCGCTACAGCTACTTCACCCCTTTTATGTTTGTCTGTCCTTGTTCGTCCACTCTTTGTAATGCCTTTATGGCAAATATTTATGAAATAAAGTAGCTTGCTTACCAACCAGATGGTTTCGGGTTCAGTCCCACTGCGTGGCACCTGGGGCAAATGTCTTCTCGGGCCCACCAAAGCATTGTGAATGGATTTGGTAGACGGAAATTGAAAGGAGCCCGTTGTATATATGTATGCATGTATATATATATATATATATATATATATATATATATATATATTACGGACATATATGTACAATATATATATAGAGTGTGTGTGCGTTTAGAAATCTGCATATAAGAAAAAAGATATCGGGAAAGCGATTTCTCACCCTTTGTTTTTGATTGTGTTGCATTTCTCCTCTCCTTCTCTCATTCCCCTTCGCCTTCTCTCTCTCTCTCTCTCTCTCTCTCACTCTCTCTTGATCTAATTTTTCTGTTGTGTTCTATTTGTAGTCTTTAATATTTGTGTTTGATCTTTATTTTTCATTCCACGTGACTTTGTACTTTCACCTCTTTGCAAACTTACTGAAGTTTAGTGAATGTTTTACAAATCCTGTGGTTAAAATGTTATTTACACATATCTATATACATATATATATATATATATATATATATATATATATATATATATATATATATATATATATATATATATATATATATATATGTATATATATATATATAAACATAATTAACGGATAAAATCATTAAAATTAATTAATTTTATCTGTGGCCAGCATATAAAAATAACCTTCTAGGTAAAATTCACATATACAGATTCATATATAAAATCCATGTATAGAATACAATTATAATTGAGTATTCTAGTTCGCTTGAAGCATTGTAATATCGAAGAAGCTAAAAAGAGAGAAAATAGAATGCTTCTAACGAAGTCCATCTTCAAAGGAAAACAGCAGCAGCAGCAGCAGCAGCAGCAGTAATAGTTGTTGTAGTAGTAGTAGTAGTAGTAGTAGTAGTAGTAGTAGTAGTAGTAGTAGCGGCAGTCACTCTAAGTGTTTCCGGCTGTGTTGATGTAAACAAATCTCAGCTGTTGTTGTAGACTATTCACCATCTGCTGATCCACCGGCTCAACTCCGTTCGACAGAAAATTTTCGGGTTGAGGCGGTGGATCAGCAGAGTCTCTTCTCCGAGGCTAGTATGGAGGCGTCTATATCCTTGGTTGTGTTGTCACATCTGGTCAGGTGTTTGTGAAAGGAGAACGCGTTGTTGGTGAGATGCTCCTTAACTCGGACGTGGAGTGGTAGTGTTGAGCTGCCGATGCAGTGGCTGTTGTATTTGGAGCATCGTATTTGATATACCACGCACGTACGTAAGCACATGTTAGTTTCGTGGATGGGGTAGTCCTGTAGTGTACAATACTCGTTGGTAGGTGTTTGTGTAGGAACGGTTATGAATGGGCCAACCGAATGTTGAGTCCTTCTCTTCCCTTCGGATAGCCTTGTAGATGGCGGAGGTGGTCTTCTTATTAAAGTGCGAAATCTTCAGAAAACTGGCTTTGGAGAGATCCCACTAGCGACGTTTAGCTCGTCTGTGTTCTTGTATGGAGTTAGTAACGGACGTAGGATATCCGTTTGTCCCTAGTATCTTTAGGAACTGGATAACATGTGCGTCCTGGTTGGCGTTGTCACTTCATCTTTTACGTATCCGGACGATCTCGCTATGTGCGTAGTTCATCTTGGACTTGATGGAGAGAGTCGATTTATAGTAGACTAGCAATATAACCCGGCTTTGTCCTGGATTAAGTTAAGATTATTAAGCTAATCAAGTTCTTTATTTCAAACCAAACTAAGTAACATCGAGGGCAAATTTGGGCGAAATCCGTTGAAATTGGTTTATATATATATATAATAATATAAATGATACATAAATATATGCATATATCTATACATATATGTACATACATGCATCTACATGTATACATACATGCATATATGGGTACAGGATATAAAAAAAAGTAAGACATAATGAGAAACGAAAGCATAAAAACTTTTTTCGAAAAACGAAAAAAACCCCCCAGAGAAACGAGACATGCAACATAAAGAGTATACCCCTTCTTCAGTTGTCCTTGTTTCATATATATATATATATATATATATATATATATATATATATATATGGGCAACACGCACATACACAGACATACGTACGTACACCTCTTGCATACATGTTTTTTGTACGCATATATATGTTCGTGTGTGTGTGTGTGTGTGTTGCCCGTATATCAAAAAACATTTTTTTCCTCGATAGAAAAAACCCCAATAAACACTTAACAAACACTAACGCGTCCCAGCAAATAGATGTTCTGTAGAACAGCGTGTAAATTTTCCCCTTGTCTGTGATGTTTAGATAAAAGTCGAGCAAGGGGAAGGAACCATCACTGTTATGGTGTTCACTGGTGAAGCTAATATGATGGTCCATCTTATTGAACTTCACTACTACAGTGGTGGCGTCTTTTTGAGATAGGGTGAGCATGAGGATGTCGTCCACGAACCTGGCGTAAAAGGCATATGTGTGGCAGGTGTTGAGTGCCCTACGTTCCAGCCAGTCTAATTAGGCAATAGTGAGCAGGCCTGATAGGCTGGACTCCATAGGCAGACTTGAACATTATTTTTAGGTGTTGTCCAAGAAATCGAAATGTGTGTTGACTATAATTTATAGTACGTGGTGGGTGTCGGAGGAGGTAGGTCCGAAGCAGAGTAAGTCCAAGGAGACGACACGGAATATGTCACTTCCTTGGACACATTCCATGATCAAGTCGACCGCAGGAAGGGCATGAACCGAGGTGTATAGTGAGATAACGTCTAAACTGAAAGTATACCTGTTGTGTCTGAGCGTGTCGGATTCGAGACGACACAATTGTTGAATGACTTGGTCTGAGAATAATTTGGTCTGAGATGTTGACATGATCCGGGAATGTCGACAGTATGGATTTCAGAATTCTGGATAGGAGCCATGAGATTTTGTTGAACGGTCCCTGTATGTTGGAGACTATAAGTCTGATGTGAAGATCAAGTCCTTTCTTATGCGTCTTAATAAGATGGTAAAATATAGTCATTTTACTGTTACACGTGGTGAAGACACTTTTTGTCCTCGCTAGGAGTTTACGCTGGTTACAAATATTGATCCAGGTGTTGTTGAGCAGGTTTTCTAGTGTGGTCGCAGTGACCCCAGTGGCTCTGGCATAGATATTGTTGTTAAGGTATTGGAACGGTAAATTGTCATATGTGTGTTGTGTAATGACACAAAATTCTCTGCCTTTGTTAGAGGGAAGGTAGACTAAGTTCTTCGACCTAAGTTTTTTTAAGGTGGTGATTTATATCTTGGAGGGGTTGGGTGGGAAATAGTTAACATCGTTTGTTTAGGATTGTTAAGATGAATTGGTTCAGCTTAGAGTTTGTTGTCCAAAATGAGGTTGGTAGGGAGTGGATAAGGCATGGTGTGTAGGTGGTAGATGGGAAAAATGTGTGGAAGGGACCGGTCAATGCCGTCAGTGGTAGAGTCAGTCGGGGCCTCGAGGCTGGAGGCCCATTTGTGCTTGTAGGCCGCCCAGTGGAAGTTGGTCTTGATGTCAAGCTTCAGCTTGTCATTAAGCCTCTATGTTAGGATGAACAACCCGCAGACCAACAGGCCCCTGGTTACGGACCTCACAGAATCCCTGAACCAGGATGAGCTCTCGCTTCTCAGCCTATAGCCCAAATTCATCCTAATACAGATGCTCATACAAACTCAAATGATGATGGCAGTCCGACGATGGCTCAGCTGACCGAATCTTCGAAGTTACTTCCAACAACATTCTTGTATAAAAATAATAATTTTCAATTCAACAAAAGTATAGAGTACCCCATGAAATTAATGTAAAATTGTTTTAATTATGAATGAACATAAAAAAATGACTATATATACATACATATATATATATACATATGTACACACATATATATATATATGTATATATATATGTATATATATATATATATATATATATATATATATATATATATATATATATATATATATATATATATATATATACAAAGAATTTGTTTGTGTGTCTTTGCGTTTATTTGCTTTGGACGTTTTTCGCCTTTGCATTCCTTTTCCTTGTTTTGCAGTTTTACTTCCTTGTTCCTTGGTAACTTATTAGCTTCCATTGGACTGTCTCGTACAATGTCATTTTGTATTCTTAACTGATGCCGGGAAGATGGATATTTTGCAAATTTTATGAATAAATAATAGGATGTATGTGTATCTATAACTATGCACCTATACACACATATTTGCATATATAAATGCTGATATATATATATATATATATATATATATATATATATATATATATGTATGTATGTATGTATATATATACGTGTGTGTGCGTATGCATATGCATATTCATATATACATGTGCGTGTACATATATATATGAATATACATGCACACACAAATACATATATGCAAATGAACATATATTCATGCATTTATCAATAATATTAATACACTAACTTTTTGTTTTTGTACGTACCTGTTGTATGCGTCACACTTACTTCTTTGAAGTGGCAAAGCAAGGGAGAGGCGGACAGAGAAGAAGTAAGAGAAAGAGGGTGAGAAAGTGAGAGAGTGAGAGAGAAAGAGAGAGAGTGAAAGAAACAGTGAGTGGTGACGGCGTTCGTCTTGTGTTTTTAAATGTTTCAGAGAGGACATAAGAGAGAAAGAGAGTGAGAAAGAAAGAGAGAGAGAGAGAGAGAGAGAGAGAGAGAGAGAGTGTGTGTGCGTGTAAGAGACAGTGAGTGGTGACGGCGTTCGTTTTGTGTCGGGAGATCGCGGTTTCGATTCCCAGACCGGACGTTGTGAGTGTTTATTGAGCGAAAACACTTAAAAGCTTCACGAGGTTCCTGCAGTGGGGTGGGGTGGCGACCCCTGTTGTACACTTTCGCCCAACTTTCTCTCACTCTTTCTTCCTGTTTCTTGAGTAACGCTGCGATGGACTAGCGTCCCGTCCAGCTGGGGGGGGGGGAACACAGGCTTTAAAAGGGCGCATAAAAATATATAGTCATTGTTGTTACATTACTATCTATATTCTGTAATTGTCACAATATACTTTTCTAGGCCTGAAATTATTGTGGGGAAGGGGCCAGTTGATTATATCGACTCCAGTACACAACTTGTACTTAATTTGAACTCAGAACGTAAAGACAGACGGTCATAATGTGCAACATTTCTCATGGTGCCAGTACATTTTACAGATGCTTACATTTTTTATGTTTTCGTGAATTTTTCGCGGGTCCAACTAGTATATATTAATAGTTATATACATATATATTTACATGTATGTATATATACATATCTATGTGTTTGCATATAAAATAGACAGTATGCAAATAACAAAACACAAAATATATTTATTTTGAAACAAATTCCGAACAAAATCATACGATGACACTAATGGTAAAAAAATTCAAGAAGATACTGCAGCATCGGACCCGAAAATATGAATCACAATGAGATTATTATGTCTTTTTATTCTTTTATGATCATAATATTATAGCACTTGCAAGGCCCATCAGAATAGATCTCATTGCAATCGATTTAAATTTTGTAGAAAATTTCCATATACGGGAATTTTTCGAACCGAATCATCTATCATTTGTGAAATGTAAAGTGAGATTTCGAACTCCAACCAACAGAACTACTTTCTAAGAGCTATACATAATGTGTTTGAAAGGGTCAGTTAACACAATTATTCCAGTATAAAATCAAACAATGCAAAGTATATCAAAAAGGATTGCAATGTCTGAAGAAAAATTCCTTTATAATAATTAATAATGTTTACAAAAGAGCCGTTATAATGATGGACAAGACCAAACATGTTTTAGAACAATTAAATTATCGATTTTTTAAATAAAATAAGCTAGAAACTATACTGATAAATAAATTTACGGTCAAATTAAAAAATAATTGAAAAGAAAATGTTTTAGAGTATCAAAACGAATTCGAGGTAAAAAGAAGCATCTTTTATAAAATATCCTCAATTCCTAAAAATATAGTATCCATAAGAAATTGATGACCTTCATACATAATATGCAATAATACTCAAAGTATCTGGCTTACATTTATTCCAAATTGTTGCGCAACCAACATAAGGCGCCAATATATTGAAACCACTTTGCAAATTTGCTCCTGTTATGACGGACTTTTAAGACACATTCAAGAAGAATAAATACAGAGACTGTCCTAGTTAGTTCTGATGTAACCAGCCACGACATAAATATTCCTTATGAATTAGGATTCGAAGCGGCGAAGTTCGGGATAGACAAACATTCACACATAATCAAGGAGAGATTCTGATAAAAGATCTCACTAGAAGTATTACAATCGATGGTAGAAAATAAGAGGAATATAAAGAAAATTGGAATAGAATGCCCAGTAGAACTGTTACAAAAGGTTTTCCTCCTTGGAACGGCCAGAATAACCAGGAAAGTATTAGATAGCAAAACAGTACGGATAGTAAGGTACTGTAGGCTGAAGGTAGTAAAACCATTACGCATGCAAGATTCCAGGAGCTCCAACAAACTTGTGATAAAGAGCTAGGATGCACTACCAGGCAGTGGCTATGCCCGGATGTAGTACCAGGCAGTGGCTCTCATGGCTTCTGATCTTAATTGGTTGGAAGTATTATCATTTTCATTATTTTGTCTTGGTATAAAAGATGGGCTACAGCAAATATTCTGCTTAATACCACAGATTTGCTTGTCAGTTGTTTGACCTTATCCAGTTGAGCATGTCCCTTGGTGGCTGACGATATGTGCATCTCTGATCATGAGCAGAAGTAGTAGGGGAGCATCATAGCCACGTGTTGAGAGGAATTTTCTGGGGTTTGAATAATTCACCTTTGGAAACATGGGTGTTTTGCTCAACATCCTTAAACAAACCTCATTCAGGGACCTTTTGAGTGGGATGGGCTACTCAACCTGAAGAAAATTCTAATTGGGCCCCCACCTGCAAGGTCATGCACTGTTTATTTTGATATAAGATCACCATGTCGCGCACATGTGGTTGTGATGCATGTGCCTGGTATACCCTTATCAGATGGGCAGTCATGATGGGTATAATGGGCTTCGTATATTTTACCCCAGTGTCACTTTCATGGCATGCACTGCTCACTCATAATAATAATAATAATAATAATAATAATAATAATAATAATCCTTTCTAATATAGGCACAAGGCCTGAAATTTGGTGGAAGAGGGTATGTCAATTACATTGTCCCCAGTGTTCAACTGGTGCTTATTTTATCGAACCCGAAAAATGAAAGGCGAAGTCGACCTCGGTGGGATTTGAACTCAAAACGTGAAGGCGGACGAAATGCCATTAAGCATTTTGCGCGGAGTGCTAGCAATTCTGCCAGCATATCACGCAATAGCAAGCAACGACTCTTATGGCGTCTGATCTTAGCTGATTGGAAGAGCTAGTATTTACATATTTTGTCTTGGTGGACTACAGCAAATATTCTGCTCAATATCACAGATTTGCTTCTTAATTGCTTGACGTTAAATGTTGAACATGTCTCTTAGGGGCTGACAATATGTGCATCTCCAATCACGAGCAGGAGTTGTGGAGGATCATCATAGCTATGTGTTGAGATGAATTTATTGGACTTTGAATAATTTACTGGCTCCGCTGAAACATCAGTGTTTTGTTCATCATCTTTAAATAAACTTTATTCAGGTACATTTTGAGAGGAACGGGCTACTTGAGCTAAGGAAAGTTGTAACTGGGCTCCACTTGTAAGATTATGTGCTGTCTATATTGTTACAAAAGTCGCGCACATTTCGTTGTGAAACTTGTGCTTGGTGTACCCTTATCAGAGGGGCAGTCGTGATTGGTCTATTGGCCTTCGTATATTTCTACATCAGCATCACTTTAATGGTGTGTGCTACTTTATCACTCAATAACAGTAATAATGATAATAACTAACACCAACGCAAAACACTTTCAATACAGTAACCATAAGAGCATCACAGCAAACCACAGCACGTACCCAAGGCACACAGAGCTGCGCTCGGTAGTGAAGTGAAAGCACGTTATAAAAATAAAACTACTGAACAATAATAATAATAATAATTATTATTATTATACTACTACTACTACTGCTACTGCTACTACTACTACTACTACTACTACTACTACTACTATTACTACTACTCCTACTACTACTACTACTACTACTACTACTACTACTACTACTACTACTAATACTACTACTACTACTACTACTACTACTACTACTACTACTACTACTACTAATAATAATAATAATAATAATCCTTTCTACTGTAGGCAAAAGGTCTGAAACTTTGGTGGGAGGAGCTAATCGATTACATAAACTCTAACGCTTAACTGGTACTGATTTCCTCGACCCAGATATGATACAAGGTGAAGTCGACCTCGGCAGTATTTGAATTCAGAACGTAAAGCTGGATGAAATGCAGTTGAGCTGTTTGTCCGGCATGCCAACGATTCTGCTAGTTCACCGTTAAAGCTATAATAATAATAATAATAATAATAATAATAATAATAATAATAATAATAATAATAATAATAATAACACCGGGGAAGTTTAACATGTGAGTACGATAAATCACTGCTCCGAAACTTATCCAAAAACATCGGAAATAAAGACATCGCATGGAGCCCAAATATAGCTGACAAAGGGTTGGACTATACCCGAGTAAGTAATACTCATTGAAATTTATTCCTATTTTTCCAAATATAATGATGTATTTTAACTTGATACCTCCACTACCCGAACAGCGATCGTAAACACACGTGTTACATCAAAATACAGACCATCCCCAAACCCAAACACCATATACAAAAAATAGCTGACAAAGGGTTGGACTATATCCGAGTAAGTAATACTCATTGAAATTTATCTCTATTTTTACAAATATAATGATGTATTTTAACTTGATACCTCCACTACCCGCACAGCGATCGTAAACACACGTGTTACATCAAAATCAGACCATCTTCGAACACCAAAACACCATGTACAAAAAATTACAAACATATTAAATAACACCGGTATTATTTCACCCAAGAATAACAACCGAGAGGTACGTACTGTAAGCTTGTTAAGAAAAAAATACGAAGATATGAACGTGCAAAACAATCTGACAACAGAAATAAACGAACCGGTACCCTACGAAAACGACGACCGTCAAAATAAAGGGCCGGACGTTATTCCTCATGTCCCACAAACAAAACCAAAACGGCATAAATGGACACGTGAGGAACACATTTCGATCCTACACGCCTATTTCACAGCAGTACTCTACCCAAAAAACGAAAACGCAACAACACATACATATAAAACATGGAAGAAAAATAATGTAAATATAGACCTCGATAAAACAATGAACCCTAACAAACTAGCTAACATAAGAAGATATATTCTAAAAGCAAAAAAAATATCAGAAATAGAAATAGAACAATTGAAAGAAAAAATACATCAGGAAAATCTAGATAGTAGTCACACAGCAATGCCAAATAATAATATAAACACTGAGATAGCAAAACACGAGGACAAACGTAACATGCCCGACAAAAACGAAGTAAACAAAAAACAACAAACCCAGACCGTAGAGATGTATAATAGTGTACAAAAAGCACCAATCCAGAACACCACAGACAAACATATGAATGAAAAGGAAGGCAAAACAAATATAAAGCCTGGAAATAACGAAGGGAAACCTAATAATTACGATACTATGAAAATGAAAATAACCGAAGAACTGAAAACCACAGATCTTAGAATGGACCACAGATTATATCTCCCAAAAATCAAAATAGACAATAAAACAACATCAATAATAAATAGCATAAACCTGGCCGTCACGGAACTAACAACCGCAGAAACAACAGGCAATATCACTGAGCTAAATGACATGATATATGCGGCAGCCACTGCAGCCACAAAAGAAGCAGGATACTCACTCAAACCCATCCGAACAGGAGTTCTACCACCCAAACAGACCTTGTGGATAAATAACATCCAGAACAAAATTAAAAAAAAGAGAAAAGATTTATCGATTCTCAACGAAATTAGTAAACAATCAACACTACTAAGTAACAAGAAGAAAACAAAAATACTGTACAAATACAGCATTACAGAAAAAGACTTACCTGAGGCAAAAGAAAAACTAAAGCAAGACATCCTTGCCAAAGCACAGAGGATCCGCCGGTATGAGAAACGCCAACGTTTCTTTGAACAAAACAAACAGTTCAAATCCAACCCCAAAAAACTCTACCAAGAACTGGGTAAAAATAAAATAGACATTACTTCAGCACCAACAGCAGAAGAACTAGAGAAATTCTGGAAACAAATATGGTCGGTGAAGCAACAACCCCAAAAAAGGACCATTAAAACAACGAACTTAGCACCTGAGCAACTCTGGGCCCCTATAACAACTGAAGAGGTCACCCAGACACTGCAAAGACTAAGCAACTAGAAAGCACCTGGACACGACAAGATCCCCAATTTCTGGTTAAAACACCTGCCAGCAATGCATAAAAAGCTGGCAGAAAACTTTAACAACATAATAGCAGATCCAGAAAAAATGCCTGAATGGCTCACAAAAGGGAAAACCATCTTAATCCCCAAATCCACGGAAACGGAGAAACCACAAAACTATAGACCTATAACCTGTCTCCCTACGATCTACAAAGCCTTTACTGCAATAATATCGCAGAGATTGAGTAAACACCTGGAAAATAACAACCTGTTTCCAGAAGAGCAGAAGGGATGCTGCAAGGGCTCATACGGCTGTAAAGATCAATTATTGATCAATAAAGCCATAACTGAAGACAGCCGCAGAAAGAAGAAAGGCCTCAGTATGGCCTGGGTGGACTACCAAAAGGCTTTCGACAGTGTTCCCCACACGTGGATTCTGGAAACACTAGCCATAAACAAGGTGGCACCAATTATCATAAAATACATAGAGCACTCAATGAACAAATGGCAGACAGTGCTACAGCTCCAAACAAAAGAGGGACTTGTGAAAACGAAAGCCATCCCCATTAGAAGAGGAATATTCCAGGGAGACACGCTCTCTCCACTCCTGTTCTGCCTGGCACTCACACCTTTAACAGAATTGCTAAATAGAACTGGATGCGGTTACAAATGCTATGGAAAAACAGTCAGCCACCTTCTATATATGGATGACCTAAAATTATATGCAAAAAACGACAAAGAGCTAGAAACACTACTACAGACAGTATACGGCTTTACCAAGGAAATAGAAATGAAATTCGGATTAGAAAAATGTGCCAAAGCAACCCTGAAAAGAGGAAAATTAGTTAAAAGTAGCAATATAACACTAGATAAAGCCAATGAAATAAGAGAACTAGACGAAAGCCAACCATATAAGTATTTAGGAGTCAATGAACTAGATAGGATACAACATACACAAATGAAAGAAAAAATAAAGAAAGAGTACTATAGACGAGTTAGATCAATACTAAAAACAGAGCTCAATGCTAAAAACAAGATAATGGGTATCAACACTTTAGCTGTCCCAGTTATAAGCTACAGCTACAACATCCTTAACTGGACACTAAACGAACTATGTAAAATAGACAGGAAAACAAGAAAAATAATGACAGGATATAGGATGCACCACCCAAAATCTGACATAGAAAGGCTATATATACAACGCACAGAAGGTGGCAGGGGTCTTATACAGCTAGAAAACTATTATAAAATAACCACCATAGGACTGCAAAAATACCTACTCCAGAAGCAAGGGAAACTAATACAAATAGCCACAAAACACGAGCAAAACAAAAAAACTGTTTTCAGTATTTAAGGAAGCTGACAAATACAAACAAGAAATCAATCTACCTAACAAATACGAAGAAGAAGAAGAAGAAACAACAAAAGCTATAAAACAAATGAAATCCAAACTAAAACTAGAACAGCAACGGACCATGATAAAACGATGGCAAGAAAAGCCCCTACATGGTAAATACTGGGCTAAACTAAATGCGAAAGAAATAGACAGAGAAAAATCCCAGCAATGGCTGAGAAGCTCAGGACTCAAAGCAGAGACTGAAGGATTTTTAATTGCTGCACAAGACCAAAGCCTCCCCACCAGAAATTACCAAAAACACATAATGAAAAGAAATATAACAAGTAACTGTAGAATATGTGGAGATGGACAAGAAACAATAAATCATATTATCTCTGGCTGCCCAGTCCTGGCTAAGAAGGAATATATTCACAGACACGACAGAGCTGGGACCTATATACACTGGAAGCTATGCCAACATTATGGAATAGCAACAGAAAAAAGATGGTATAAACACACGCCAGAAAAGGTCACAGAAAACGAGAAAGCAACCATACTCTGGGATATGCCAATACACACAGATAGAGAAATTAAGGCAAATAGACCAGATATAGTTGTCAAAGATCATGAAGGAAAAAAATGCCTTCTAATTGATGTTTCAATACCAGCAGATGACAACGTTTCTCTAAAAGAAATGGAAAAATTTTCAAAATACAAAGACCTGGAAATAGAGATAACTCGAATGTGGAATCTAAAAACAGAAACAATTCCTATCATAGTAGGTGCCTTAGGTATAATAAAAAAATATTCAGACAAATACATAACAAAAACACCAGGACTTACAAATATATATAACATACAGAAAATTGCACTACTGGGTACTGCACACATTCTACGCAAAACACTTTCAATACAGTAAACATAAGAGCACCACAGCAAACCACAGCACATACCCAAGGCGCACAGAGCTGCGCTCGGTAGTGAAGTGAAAGCACGTTATAAAAATAAAACTACTGAATAATAATAATAAGAAGAAGAATAATAAGAAGAAGAAGAAGAAGAAACGCCAGCCAACCTTGACAGAGGCTGGACGTGTTCTTCGCTGCTCTGACGATTCAGCAGCCGAAGACACAGAAACCCTAATATAACCCAGCAAGACAACGGTAAAATAGCTCCCAAAGACTGGAATATCTACAATTGCCTGTAAGTATTCTAAATCTCCCTCAAAATATGTTAGGAAACTTACATATCTACAGCTTTCGAACACACAAACGATCAGCTTTAAAAAAACATTTATATCTACAACTTCTGTGAATACCTATCCTTTCCTTTCTCCCTGAGTATTCGAAAATGTAAACGTCCTTTTTATTCTAAGAACACTAAAATTTCTCTCTGTGCAAACATACAAAAGACCATATTTAGTAAATCTTAAAACTTTACTATCTACAACTTTCCGTGAAAATATTACCCTCGTTTTCTTTTCTTTTTTATCACCGCCTGAGTATTCGAAAATGTTAACATCCTTTTTCATTGCAAAAACACTTCTGTATTCTTCAACTGGACAGAAAAACGAACATCCCAAGAAAACTTTAAAACTTTAATATATTAAATTTTGTATGAGACATCTTTCTATTCGCCCTGACTACCCAAATATATAAACATACCTTTTATTGCAACAACACAATTGAATTCAGAGATTCAAAAGTTCAACGACGTGAATATATATATATATATATATATATATATATATATATATATATATTGGTATTGTTTTTTCTACCAGTAATTGCAAATAGAACAGGGTCAATTTCTTCTTTTCAAGGCCAAGGTCAGCGCTCTCAGTGGTCGCTGGTAGTAGTAAACACATTTGACCTCTTCTGACGCAATGGGAGCGAAGATTCTTTTGTCCCTATGGCTGACCTCCTCACCATCTGCCGAATCTATTTATAGACCTGTTGAGATTGATCTATTTACCAAGCTGCTACTCTTCCCCCAAATATTTCCTTCAAAAACCACATATTTATGATTATCTCAAGTACAAGACAAAAGTTGAAAATAAAGAACATTTAATAAAATCTTTTAATAATAATTGGCAAAGGTAATAATGATAATAACAATAGTAGTGGTGGTGATGGTGATAATGATAAAAATAAAAATAATATGATGCAGTTACTAATACTACACTACAACTATTCTGATAGCACAGGAAACTGAGGCCCAGCTACCACTACTAACACTACCCCCACCCCTACTACTGTTGCTGTTTCTGCCACCACTGCTGCTACTACACATAGATGCAACAATAAAGGCGGTAATTGACAACGGCAATAGAAGAATGAAGGAGAGCCTGTTCACCGAAGATAATATGCGAGCAATGGACGCCCTGGAAAATTGTTCTGTATGACATAACATCGCTTAGGAAGGCCAGATAAAATAGTGTAATTTTCTATGCGGTTGTCCATGTGAACAGCGCTGAAAATTGGTGCCATTCCTGCCCTCCATCAGGCCTGTGTAACCTGTGAGTCTGTTAATATAACAATGACAAATAGTAAAAAGATAAAAACAATAATATCAGTGATAATAATAATAATGAAAGGAAGCGGGTGGAGTCTCCCCATGTCCTAGCTAATGATACATCTAGTGATGGTGTCACAATAAAAACACTGTTAACTGCGCAACCTGATAATCGGTACCTCAAATGAGTGACAACGAAAAAACAAAATATCGTGAATAACGGAGGTAATGAAACTGAAGCCATTGATGGTGACTTGCATCCGGCAGGTTCAGAGATTCTGGTCCGGCTCCAGCCTGTCGATATCAAGAATGGGACCACCACATACGGCGTAGATGAAGCAAGCAAATTAATGGTGTGGTCATGGAGTGTTACTACCTGAGCAACCCGGTAGATGAAAATGGTGCTCAAATTAGGAGTTACCGACAACGTATGTATGATCATTGGAGAGAAAAGGGATTGTTGCAACTCACGGAACAGAGACTATGGGATCAAGCTAGAGCAATAAGAAAAGATCGTTAGTTCACAGAAGTAGAGCTCGAAGCTATCAAAAAACGGGTTTTGGAAAATAGCAGCAGAGATAACAATGAAAATACAGTTTTTTACTAATAAAAGTAATTTCATAGCACAAGAAAGGAGCAGTGGTAGTTTACTTGATGAGCGACATAGATGATTTGAAAGAAGACAATAGAACTAATGGTGACATGACAGATGAAGAAAAGGCAATCTACGACAGAACAAAGGCAAGACAACGATAGCTCTGAGCTCGAAAATGCAAACCATTTAAATAACGTCGTCATTTTCCTTTCAATGAAGCCCCTAGGCCCCTGCTGCCAGGTGGTAATACTCAACAGTCCATCACTGTTCTTCGCACCCTTCAATTAATCTCTCATACCTCTTCTCCTTCCGTTGCTCTCCATTAGCGATGTTCCCTTTCCAGGGCACTGTCAGCTCTAGAAAAATTCCAATTTTCCGTTCTGTGTTCCATAGTATTAAGTACGGTCTTTTTGTGTTTCTATGAGTGGAAATATTAACAGTCTTTCCAAATCCGCGGCCAGCTCTCAGTATCCCTTTCATCTTTCGTCCGTCTCGTATATTTTATTTAAAGGCCTGGCCTTATGTCCTTTTCCCTCCTTCTGGAAGTATATTCTTCGGAGCTTTTCCACTTTCGGGTATTCTCCCATATTATCTGCTTCGACCTTCTCCTTGAGTGCTGCGCTTATGATACCGAGGATTTGATTGTGACGTCATTTATATCTGTCTAGTGCTAGCTTACAGTTTGACAGAACATGTCTCACCGTCACTTTCTCTCCGCATCTACATTCATGAGCTGTTTGTATGTTCCACCGGACTAAATTTGCCGGTGAAGTTAAAACTTCGAAGGTAGACTTGATCAGAAAGGATGTTCTTGCTAGTTTCCAAGTTCAAATTCAGCCTCACACAGAATGTGACAAAGCTGACACCTTTCAATTACGGCTACAACTCATTTTTACCAGCTGAGTGAACTGCAGCAAGATGAAGTAGAGTGCATTGCTTAAGTACACAGCGCGCCGCCGTGAATCGTATTCATGACCTTACGATCGTGGGCTGAATACCCCTAACCACTAAGTCACGCACCTTCACTCTCTGCACCGTAGAAAAAAGGAGTGAAGTGATAGAAACAGGGAAAGGAAAGTCTTAGTCATTTCAAATGACGATTAGACTAAAATACGATCGATCTTTTCTAGTTTTAACGTGCCTGAAAAGAAAAAAAAACATAGTCTTTCCCCCAACTAAAAGACAGGAAAAACTAACAAACAAGGCGAATAAGTACCGGAGGTAGAGGGACGAAGAGAGAACTAACACTCGATCCTTCTAGAACTCCCAGAATGAAACTCTAAAGACCTGAAAGTCTTTCCCCGTATTCATTACTAAATCTCCTTCCCTATTCTTCATTGTTAAAAGTGAAGAAGCTAGAAAAGATCAATCGTATTTTAGTCTAATCGTCATTTGGAAGGGCTAAGGCTTTCCTTTCCCTGTCTCTATCGCGTCACTCCTTTTCTCTACGGTTTAGAAAGTGAAGGTGCGTGACTTAATGGTTAGGGGTATACGGCCCACGATCGTAAGGTCATGAGTACGATTCACGGCGGCGCGCTGTGTACTTAAGCAATGCACTCTACATCATTTTGCTGCAGTTCACTCAGCTGGTAAAAATGAGTTGTAGTCGTAATCGAAAGGGGCCAGCTTTGTCGCATTCTCTGTGAGGCTGAATCTCCCCCAGAACTACGTTAGTGGAATGCATGTCTATGGAGTACTCAGCCACTTGCGCGTTAATTTCATCTTGGTGTGATAAAGAAAAGTGAAAGTGACATCCAATATTTGCTGTAGTTATATGTCTTTAATTTACTAATGTGTCTATGTATCTATTTTTCTTCCGATGTATTATCAGTCTACGCCGAAAACACTGAAACATTTTAAAGCACAACATTTTAAAACAAAAAAAGGAACGTCACCTTCCTTTCTGTCACCACTCACTGTCTCTCTCACTTTCTCTCTTTCTCTCTCACTTCCTCTCTGTTCATCCTCTCGCCTGCTTTTAATTCAACAATTGATGTATGTATCTATATATCTACCTTTCGTTCGATGTATACATCAGTCTACTCTAAAAATCATGATAAACATTTAAACCCCCCACCAAAAAAAAAAAAAAAAGGAATGCCATCTTCTTTTCATTCACCACACAATGTCTCTCTGACTCTCTATCTTTCTCTCTCACTTCCTCTTTGTCCCTCTTTTCTCTCCCGTTTTCTCACTCACTTCAACAATACCTCTTCTGCTTAACACATTTTATTTCTATATTTCTTTGTACCTATTTACACCTCTTCAACATGTACCCCTTCAATCTGTTTACCTCTTCCTTTGAAATAAGTGTGACACACACCACAAGTACGCCCGTACAAAATTAAAAATTTAGCGTATTGCTATTATTGATTATTATTTTCTCTGTATCACAAGTTTTGTTGGAGCATCTGGAGACTTGCATGCGTAGCGGGCTTACTATCTGCAGCCTACAGTACCATGTTATTCTTTCTTTTCTGCTATCAAATATTTTCGTGATTATTCTGGCCGTGCCAAGGAGGCAAACCTTTTGTAACAGGGCACTTTATCCCTCTTGATGTCTTCTGATACTGTTCCCAAGGACCCAACAATAAATGGCACTATCTTCACCGTCTTCATTTTCCATAGCCGGGTTATTTCGTGTTTAAGAGGGTTGTATCTATCTATCTTTCCGTCTTCCTCCTTGATTATTCGTGGGTCAAAGGGGCATGCAACACCAACTATATAGCATATGAGATTCACCTTGTCCACCACCACTAGGTTCCGTCTCTTATGCTCTAGCATCTGATCAGTTTGGATTGGGAAATCCCAGAGGATTTTGCTGGTCTCCGACTCTGCCACTCTCTGCTGTTTGTGCTCATACCACGCCTTGCCTCTCTCTAGCCCCTCATTACCGTTTCGTCATAAGACTACGGAAATGCTGGGTCACCACTTTGAAGAGTTCGTTCAAATAAATCGTTCCCAGAACCCTTTTTTTTGCTAAGCCTGGTATTATTCCATCATCCTTTATTGCCGAACCACTAAGTTACGGAGACGTAAACAAATCAGCTCCGGTTGTCAAACGGTGGTGGAGTACAAACATAGACACAAAGACACATACTGGTATGTGTGTATGTATGTATGTATGCATGTATGTATGCATGTATGTATATACGTATGCATGCATGTATGTATGTATGTATGTATATAAGTATGTATGTATGTATGTATGTATGTGTATATATGTATGTGTCATTCAGAATTTTCTTTCCTCAGTCGAGTTCCAGATAATCTTTGCAATTTCAGCTGGTTATACTATATATATATATATATATATATATATATATATATATATATATATATATATATATATATATATATAGAGAGAGAGAGAGAGAGAGAGAGAGAGAGATGGCAGACTTCTTCCAGTTTTCGTCTACCAAATACATTTACTAGATTTTGATGGGCTCGAGGCACTTGCCACATAACCTCCTTTTGTTGACAGAGTGGTTAATATCAAGAATTTTTGTGTTTCATACCAATTGTACCTTTTTATATATAGAAACAGTGCTCCGTTTTAAACTTACATATATCTTATATAACTATACATAGTGTAAATGTACAAGCACGAACACGTTCACAGCTTTCAGGTACATGATAAAATGGTGAGTGGGTGGTACTAGTTAGTCGGATTTCTAATGAACTCTCAATCACACAGAATCTCCCACCTGATTTTATTTTCTCTTACTAGACTTAAAAGAAATTTAGTAAATGGTATTTATCAAAATGATGTTGTGCCAAACTGGTTACAACACATAAGAAAATATTTATCTAATGTTCAGTAATACGAATTATAAGATCGCTCTGACATAAACTGGGTTCGTGTTATTTTAGCATCATAGATATAGAATTTCAATTAGTATGTTATTTGTGATGAAAATAGTAAAAAGTAGAGACATTTTTTTCTTTATATTTAAATATGAATTACAGATTAAATAAATGGCAAAACAGTCATTATAAAAAATACTAGTTTTCAAAAGGCAAGTTTATATTTCATTTATTTTGGAAGTCTTTCCAGGAAATTAGATTGACAATTTATATGAAGATTAAGTGAAGTATAAATATTATTGGAAATAAAGAAAGCAAGCTCAGTGTTTTCACAAATAGCAGTATCAAGTGTTGAAATCTCTTCCAGCAATACTCATTTCTCTGTAGACTGTTTAGAAATACTGAAGTGTTACCGCACGATGTATTCGAGTGTAAGATGAGTACACGAGTGATATTAATATTGAAGGTGTGTGAAGGAGTGGATTGTCTACTATTTTAATGATTTTAACAATTTACCGCCCCCACCATCACTACGCATAGGCAAGCACATAAACAGATGTGCATACAAACAAATGAATACGCATGACGTACAACGTTGGTGCAAGACATCAAAATGTCAAACAAGAAATACAACTATATGAAGTCTACAACGCCAATATTTTCCAGGAAATATTTCATTGACTTTATCAGTGCTTAAACTGAAAATGTATGTAAATCAACTGCAGCAAAACATTGTGGCATTTGGTTCTAACTCGATGTTAGATAAATCGGTGTGTGTGGTTTCAATGTATGTGCCTCTATGAAACATAATTGGAGCCAAAAGAGAATGAGGTTGTTGATTTGATCCAAACCTGCGCTTATTGAGTTCGCCTAGGATCAAAGGCATTCGTTATGTGTAGCTCGGAATAACGGTTTGTGTCGTTTTTCATCTTCAATTAAATTCAATATTTAACCATACCTTTGATATTTTTCTCCACATTGTTTTGCATATGTACTTGTATATGTGCGTGTGTGAGTGTGTGTATGCCTGTGTATGAGAGGTTTACTGTGCTGTGCGTGTTTGTGTTTCTACATTGGACAACGTTTTCTTTAAGACATCAGATTTTCATATGATGAAATTTGAGTGTTGTTTGTAGTTGGTCAAACATCAATCAAAATACTTATCTACAACCAACGAGAACACGCTTGCGCTGTCACTCGAGCCATTGAAAGAACCCCTTGGTATTCATCATCCTTCTAGAAATGTCAACCAAGTCGGTTATAAATCAAATCTTACCCTCAAATTCAATGATGCGGTCTTAGATACCCTACTCATGTAAATACGACGGCCTGGCCATCGACGGAAAGCTATTCATCATGCGACTTATTTGATACTTAACCACATGAACCTCTTTTGTACTGCAAAAAGGATTGAGGGAGCCTGGACAGAGAATTTATGTTGCTGCTTCTAAAGTTCTATATCTCCTTGTGTGGTCAACATATTGGGTGGCGAGCCAACAGGAGTGTTTCAGCAATGAGGGAACCTTCTCGAAACAGTAGTCGAATTTCCATCAAAATACAACCTATCTATAGACTATAACTCATTATTAATTATTATTATTATTATTATTATTATTATTATTATTATTATTATTATTATTGAATTAAAACTAAAAGTAATGATTTTAATGCATGCACACACACACACATAATAAACATTGTTATATATTCTAAGTATTCCAACGGATCACAATTTAATCCTTGTATTGTGTTTTTGTGCATCCTGATGATTTTCCATTTATAATGCAAGATTATATATTTATATATATGTTTTGGAGTTTTAATTTTGGTTGTGAAATGAAACAATTGTAGGTGAACATGTTAATTAATTAATAAATTAATTTGTATCCATTAGATCTCTCCGTTTTCAAACTTAATAATTATATATATATATATATATATATATATATATATATATATATATATATATATATATATATATATAGATATGCAGGGCAGGGAATCGTCAATTAGTAATAAAATTAATAATTAACAATTTTGCCGGGTAGTTCAGTATGAAAAAACCTTTTCGGTAAAAAACATTTATAATCATAAATATATAGGGATTGACAGTAACCTGCTTCTCCAACATACTGAGAATTCAGAAATAGCAGTCAAAGAACTACTGATTTCAAAACTACAAATTATTACTCCAGATTGATAGCGATATTTTTGATACACACAGAACAAAAAACAGTAGAGAAGAGTAAAAAAACCACCTGCCTTTAGTTAATTTAGTACGATCGTTTCACAGTTAAGAGTAAAGAATACTCTATTCTGATCTTCAGCTAAATATTCTAATAAATTTGTTAATGTCTAAATAACTCACGTTAATTTTGACCATGTGAACATCAATACCACGTGAGGAAGACGTTAAGAAATTTATCGGCCAGTGAGTTCAAAATCCCTCGCCCTAATGAATTCAATTCAGTGTGCATCATAAATAGTCCCGCATAGAAAAGAGACCCGTACGAACTTCCTGCGGTTTAACTATTCACCTTAGAGGTATTATTAAAATATAGATATGCAGGGCAGGGAATCGTCAATTAGTAATAAAATTAATAATTAACAATTTTGCCGGGTAGCTCAGTATGAAAAAACCTTTTCGGTAAAAAACATTTATAATCATAAATATATAGGGATTGACAGTAACCTGCTTCTCCAACATACTGAGAATTCAGAAATAGCAGTCAAAGAACTACTGATTTCAAAACTACAAATTATTACTCCAGATTGATAGCGATATTTTTGATACACACAGAACAAAAAACAGTAGAGAATGTTTTTTACCGAAAAGGTTTTTTCATACTGAGCTACCCGGCAAAATTGTTAATTATTAATTTTATTACTAATTGACGAGTCCCTGCCCTGCATATCTATATTTTAATAATACCTCTAAGGTGAATAGTTAAACCGCAGGAAGTTCGTACGGGTCTCTTTTCTATGCGGGACTATTTATGATGCACACTGAATTGAATTCATTAGGGCGAGGGATTTTGAACTCACTGGCCGATAAATTTCTTAACGTCTTCCTCACGTGGTATTGATGTTCACATGGTCAAAATTAACGTGAGTTATTTAGACATTAACAAATTTATTAGAATATTTAGCTGAAGATCAGAATAGAGTATTCTTTACTCTTAACTGTGAAACGATCGTACTAAATTAACTAAAGGCAGGTGGTTTTTTTACTCTTCTCTACTGTTTTTTGTTCTGTGTGTATCAAAAATATCGCTATCAATCTGGAGTAATAATTTGTAGTTTTGAAATCAGTAGTTCTTTGACTGCTATTTCTGAATTCTCAGTATGTTGGAGAAGCAGGTTACTGTCAATCCCTATATATTTATGATAATATATATATATATATATATATATATATATATATATATATATATATATATATATATATATATAATTATTTTTTCTTCCGTCTTCCATTTCTCTTAGACATTCCTCCGCCTCCTGTTCCTCACGAAGAGCTTTGCTTGAAACGTAAAACTACCTTCCTTTCCTTCTCTGAGCGTCTGCTAATACTTGGCATGTACCCCGTCCTCGCTTTGTTGTTTTTTTCTTGTTCTGTTTGTTCTTCATTTTTTGGGGATTAACTATATAAAATTTAAAGTTAGTACAAGGCATGACGATGCAGAAATAGCATCTACCTGTTTAGAAATAGGAGCTAAATTCGTAATTCAACCGCCGGAATGCACCAAAAAACAGAAAAACAGCAGTAGACGAGGGAACGGATAAAGAATTAAGACATTAAAAAAGCGTACCTTTAAAGAATATGTCATTCATATATATATATACATACATATATATATATATATACATACATATATATATATACATACATATATATATATATATATATATATATATATATATATATATATATATATATATATATATATACATTTATATACAAAAGTATATATATACACATTTATATACGTAAGTATGTTTGCGTGATTCTTTCAGTATCTCTCTATGTTTGCACACATTTTAAGCCCAGTGTTGTTGTTTATGTTGTGTCCTTTTCTGTCGTGTTGTTTAGTATTTTTGACAAATAGATGACGACAAATTAACAACCCGGTTTAAATGAGTACTGCGTCGATAAGTTCGACCAGAACCTCCGAATGTACTGCTCCAGCTTAACCGCACTCTATTATCTGAAACTATTTCAAGCATAATTATGTGTGTATATACGTTATTTGTATGATAGTATATGCTTGTGTGTGCAAGTGCATTGTGTGCATATGTGTGTATGTGTAAGTATGTGAAAGCTTCCTTGTTGCGTAAACCTTGAATGGAGAAGGAAAAAGATTACATTACTACGCCTTTCTCTTCAGTAAACACCAAAGTAATGAAATGGAAAAGTAATTATATTCTTTCAGTTGCTGGTAAATATATATGATTTTGGCTCATAACACAGAGGCTGTGCATTGTAATTCCTGTGGTGTGGAGGTGAGAAAGAATGATAAGAAGATAATAGTTTTGATAAAAATCTTCCGAACGCTACAGGATTTCTGTAGTATTAATCATAATTGGTTTATAATTGAATAAATATATAAGCATGAATGTATCCGTTTGATATTGTCTTCTTTTTCTGCTTTCGTTTTTATGCGGGATCAGAGACCGCTGGTATTTATTTACCAAGTCTAGCAACATGCAGTGTTGAGAGGCGTTGACATCTGGATAGGTTGGCAATGCTTTCGTTTTCAACTTTCGGGTGATTTGAAACTCTTTAAAAGAAGAAACTTGAATAGTATATTTGCAGCCTCTTTGTGTAAGTTTTTACTGGTCGTTTGCTAATGGAATAGTGTTGTTCCATTTTTACAAAGTGGCATTTAAATACGTGTCACCCTTCACATATTCTAGTTGTGTTATTTAAATTATACCTGTCTTATCTGACTGTAAGCTGCATATATAGTTTTGCGAGCTCTGAACAGATATAACATTAATGATTCTTTATTTAAAAACGTATTATCGCAGTCTTGGTAACTATTACACTGAGTGACGGTTGACCATAAACTGTTTAAACTTTTATGTATTGGCTTCAAAAATAGTCTTGGCTCTAGAATAAGGAATACCAATCGATAATTTTATTTCTTGCAATCTTATATATTTGGACAAATATTTTGGTTGCTTGTTAAGTTGATTACTTTGGCAGAAACGGTTGAGATTCGGATTAAAGTCATATCTCTATTTTGTTTCGTCCTTCTAAGCTCTTCAATAAAACCTCGATGTATCCAGATTGTCTGGTGTTTTAGATCATCTCGAGATCAATTCTATTGCATCATATCTCATCTGCATAGTTTTAGCTTAGCTTGTTCGTTGTCAGAAGAAATCAAAATAATCGTAAAGGAAGACTTATGACCTAGTAAATTCCTGTGTGAAAAACATTCGCTTACCTCTTAAAATGCTATAAAGTGGGCGTCAACAAGATGTATATTTCGGTATTGATTTCTCTTTGCAGCTATTTAATATCATTTTTATGCCATTGTGGTTAGGATGTCTGGCTCACGATAACTAAGTCGCAGGTTCTATTCTTGGAGCGGACGACTTAATGAACTTCTTGGTGTCAGACCTGTTTATCTGTATAAAGTATTTATTACCTTGTTTTTACTTTGTAGGTGACTATCAGACCTCTTTACCTATATGAAGTACATATTATCTTGTTGTTACTCCGGAGGCTAGTGTCAGACTTCTAAAGTACTTATTATATCGTTGTTACCCAAATGCAGCGAATATTATCTCACAGATTCACTGTTTCTTCTAGTTGACCTGTATCTTTCAGAATTAGACAACTATATAGCCTGCTTGCCTTTAGTCCTTGCTTCAGTTATTCGACCGTATTCCTCTTTTCGTACATGATACATTTCGTCTTATCTAACTTTGCATCTTAATTTAATTTGATCTGGTTGCACTGGTCCATTTTTCTTCTATCTTCTCTAAGGTCATTAATTTTCATCAGTATTCACCTTTTCAATTAGGTCACTCGCTGGTCCTTCCTTTGTTCTTTCTTTCCTTCAATCAATGATGCAACATTGGTAACTGCTAATATTCACGCGTATTGATATCATTAATGTTTGCACGGCTAATTTTCTCAGTCCATTTGTTCAGGTCTGATGATTTTTGTCTTTACCATAAGATGATTCACCCTCCTCAAATAAACTGATTCGAGAACCCCTCTCAGTTTTTTAAAGACTTCTTATTATTCTCATTTAATTTTCGCATGCGCAGAAAAATGCCAGAAGTATTTTGTGGGAATAAATATGTAAGCCTTTGAAGTGAGCTTGTTGTGGGACTTACCTATATAAGTAAAAATAGAACCCAACAAACTGGATACTGCAATTATCGTCAAGAAGGAACTAAGTTTTTTAATTGATGTGGCATGATCATTTCACAACAGAGTAAAGGAAAAATATAAGACATGAAGTATGAAATCCTCAACTGATAGAACAGGAAAGCTAACGAGGTCATGATACTATCGATTATTATTGGAGCTTTGGGGACAATGAGAAAAAAATTAGAGAATAAACCTTGAAAGATTTCAGCGTAACCTAGGAGTTGGTGCAACGAAGAAACCATGCCCATTCAGGATTAACTGAAAAGATGACAATTCAGCGTACGAACAGATATTAAGAGCTGAAAAATGCTCCTTAGTCTAAACCAGGAGTTGTGATTTGAAAGGCACTAGGTGCAAGCCAAATTCTGTGAAACAACGAATAATGATAAAAATAATAATAACAACAACAGCAACAACAACAACAACAATAATAATAATAATAATAATAATAATAATCCTTTCTACTATAGGCACAAGGGTCTGAAATTTGTGGGGAGGTGGTAATTCGATGACATCGATCCCAGTACGTGACTGGTACTTATTTTATCGACCCCGAAAGGATGAAAGGCAATGTCGACCTCGGCGGAATTTGAACTCAGAATGTAAAGACGAACGAAATGCAGCTAAGCATTTTGCCCGGCGTGCTATCGATTCTGCCAGCTTGCAGAATTTGAAACAACAATAACCATTCTGTGTGTGCCTGTGTTTGTGTGTATGTGTGTATGTGCGTGTGTGTGTGTGTGTGCGTACGTATGTGAGTGTTAACATGTATATATTGTCTATTTGTCTTTAAGTGTACATTGTTAGATATGTCCTACCCTAATTGTAGACTACAGAGTGTGATCTGAAAGATCCTTGATAGATCTTTGTATCATGTCTGGCAACCTCACATAGGCTTTTCTGGTCTGCTTGAAAACATGGCTATTTGCCTTGCAGCCCCTGATAAACGATGATCGAAAAGGTTTAGAATGAAAGGCGTTCCGGGATTTTAAACTGTATCTCATATGTAATGCTTAAATTCCAATGTTTCTCGCCTCGTAGTTATAAATTAAATACAGTAATTCAGTCACTTTTTGCTTTCTTACAGCTGCTGTGGAGTTTCAAATTGTAAATTTATATTTAACACTAATTACTATGAACCTCACGTTATTCCTTCGTTTTTCATCCAAACAATCCACTTTTTACGCTTTCTTTTAACTTGTCATCAACAGCCAACCACGGAGAAATATTTCCTCGCTCAAAGCAATCACGCCTTCCAGAGCATGCAATTATTATACAGATGCAATCCCGACTTTCTGGACACTGATTGACCGACATGGCAGAGTAGGAACTTAAAAAGGAGAACCCTCTCTTGGAGTGGGAAATTATCCCACCCAAGCAGTGGTTAAAAGATATGGAGGAGAGGACGGTGGTGGTTCGAACTTACTCTAAAGTTCTTGATATCATCACTGTCTTCCCAAAACCAACTATAGAAAAAGAACTGAAAGACTATTTGTCCTCTGTGAAATACATATCCCGCAGTATCAAGCATGCAACCGTATGGTTGCTGTTTGACACCCCGGAGGAGGCTCGTAATTTTGCGAGCCAGCCCTTAGAGGGCAACGAAATTCTGTTCCTCCCGTCGTACTGCGAGAGGAAATTAATAAGAGCCTGGGTATGTGGGTTACCCCCAGGCACCGAGGCGGGTTGGATTGAAGATACCATCCGACGGGGTTTGGGAGATAGCGGGCCCAGGCCCTTAAATGTAAGGGTATTGCCTGTGGTCGATTGTGTAGGGTAAAATGCGATTTTGACCCTGTGGAACACATCGGCCGCAACAGATCTGGTTTTTCTAGATTTCTTTTTAAATGGCTGGCTGTAGATATTCAGTGATACTTGAGGGAAGCCCCTCAAGTGTCACTCGTGCCTGGAGCCAGGCCACATTTAAAAGAACTGCCCCCAAGACCACGGTAAGGTCCTGGAACAGTCACTGCAAGCCACCTTCCCTACCCGGTCAAAGGGAGAGGTGGATGTGGTTGAGGAGGCTTTAGCGTCCTCAACCCCAAAAGGATTATAAAGGAAGAAAGCGAGCAACAAGGGTTGCCCGCCGAAGGACCCTAAAGCTTCGGGAGGTGGGGGAGATGCTCCGGACAAAGCGGAAGAGCTCCACTCTCCCGAAGTCAGGAAGAAAAGGAAAAAAAGAAGAACGGGTTATTGCAGGTGGACGATGATGTGCCGTCTGCATGTCCCGAAGTCGTGCCACCCATGGTGGAAGAAATGACCCCCTGAAGATGAAGAATTACTTATCTTTTTCTACAAGAGCAGAGAGGTGGAAAAAATAGTAGAAGAACATAAAGAGACAGTAGATATGACCTGCACACGGGAGCCCGAATGGCCTCTGCAGATAGCTGTGGAGGTCATAAGGCTTTCCCTGTGGGAAAGCTTAAAAGACTTAAAGAGGAATGTTGCATATGGCTGGTTGGCCCTAACATGACATATGCTTCGTACATTAATAAGGCATGGAAAATGGCGGGGTACGGGAACTCAAGCGGCACTGAAGATAATGATAGATATATTGATGGATATATCGATGAATAGGAGGTGAAAACAATAGGAGGTGAAAAAGCCTCGTTAAGAGGGTTTGAAATCGCATCGTATTGCATTAATTGTAGTGGTTTCAAAACTTAATTGTGTTCTTTAAAAAAAAAAAATGTTAAGTAAGAAGTTTTAGTGCCTCCTTTTTGTAAGAGGTTTGAAATCTCATTGATTAAAAATAATATTTTCGAGAAAACCCCAATCGGTGGGCGTTGGGTTTCGTCTCTCATTTATTCATTTTATTTTCATTTCATTTTCATTCATTAATGTGTTGTCCAGCCCACAGCTACTCTGTATACTGCCTTTATGGCAATTAAAATGAAATAAAGTAGCTTGATTACCAGCCACATGATTCTGGGTTCAGTCCCACTGCGTGACACCTTGGGAAGTGTCTTCTACTACAGCCACCGGCCGAACGAAGCCTTGTGAGTGGATTTAGTAGACGGAAACAGAAAGAAGCCCGTCGTATATGTATGTATATATATATATATATATATATATATATATATATATATATATATATATATATATGTGTGTGTGTGTGTGTGTGTGTGTGCGTGTGTGTGTGTGTGTGTGTGTGTGTGTGTGTGTGTGTGTGTGTGTGTTCGTGTATGTTTGTGTGTCTGTGTTTGTCCCTCAGCATCGCTTGACAACCGGTGCTGGTGTGTCTATGTCCTCGTAACCTAACGGTTCGGCAAAAACGACCGCAGTCAAATGACTGAAACAAGTAAAAGAATAAAAAAGTATTCCCCTCTCAGATTCACACACTTAGCCCTATAAAAGAACTTGCAAGCCAGGGTCTCCAACTAGGCCTTTCGCAATACCCTTCAAGCCAGGAATTTTTCACCACGCTCTCGGATGGGAGTGTACGTACGTGCGCGCGCGCGCGTGTATGTGTGCGTCCATGTGTGTGAATAAACAAGTACGTGCGCGTGCCTGAAGCGATGTATCCGTGTGTGCTTCTTGTACTAATGTGGTCTGTGTGTTCTTGTGTCGTTTTTAAGTACGTGTGTGTAAAAGGCAGTTGGACATATGCATGCACATGTGTGTTTATGCTAAAGTGTGTGTGTGTGTGTGTGTGCATTGTGTTTATGCATGAATATTGTTTTTTATATGCGTATGTACGTATGTGTGTATGTATGTATGTATGTATATATGTATGTAAGTGCACATGTATGTATGTATGTATGTATGTATGTAAGTGAGCGAGTGTGTGTGTCCTTGTTTATTAGTTGGTGTGAGTATATGGCACTGTTGGATAAAGTGTGTGTGCATGGAGTTGACATGTGTGTAATGTTCTGTGTTTGCACATTTATATATGTGTATGAAGGCGTTTCTATGTGTATGTGTGAGTAAGGTCAACTGACGTATGCGTGTATTGTAGGGGGATGTATGCCTATTGGCTCGGTGCGAAGTGGAATGAGAGACAGGAGTTAGCGTTCAGAGGTTTTGGATGCTGGTGTATGGATTGGAAAGGAGTGTGTGTATGTCCGTTTGTGTGTGTGCATGCGTGTGACCGTGTGTGTTGGTGTATGTATATGTTGTAGGGGCATAATGGAGCATGTGGTTTGGGTACTGAGTATAACGGTTTAGAGGTATGTAGGTAGAGAAGGAAGGGTAAAGGAAGTTGGGAGTTGTATGGTGTGTAAAATGTTTGTGGCGGTGAGTTTAAATGAAAAGCGGTAATGAATTGAGATCACGAGGGATTTAGGAATGAAGAGAGTAAATTAATTTCTGATCTCGAGGGGGGCGGGAACCCGGGTGGCCTTTGTGCATGGTCGGTCCGAAAACAGACAGACGTTGTTGCAGTGAAATGGCGTGAGACCGAGGTGTTATTGTCGAATCTGATGTCCCAGAGATGTTCGGCAAACCAGTCAGCTAAACAGTTTGACCAATGTACAGGGAACGACAGAGAAAGCAGTAAATCACATTGGTGGAGTTCAGGTGAATGAATTTATGATGTAGCAGGGGCAGTGGTGGATGCCGGTGAGGAAAATGGTGTTGCAGAAGTAGGGCAGGTGCGGCAACGTGAGCGAAAGTAAGGGAAGGGTTAAGGTTTGGTGCCAGGTGTGGTGAAAAAAAAAACCTATGGTCACGTAGGTTATGTTCACGTTTGAAGGAGGGAAGGGATGGGTTGAGGAAGAGGTGTGAAGTGAAGGGGTCTGATTAGAACCGGCGGAAATTCCGAAGAATGATGCGTTGGAGGGGTGGAGTGGAAGAGTTGTAGGTGAGGGGAAAGGCCGGAAAGGATGTGGCCGGTGCGAGTAGAGAGAGCGGATGCACGGTCAACATATCAGACACTGGCGACAGTGGCTTAGATAATGATTAGAGGTTTTCCAGTTGGGTGAAGGGACGAGTCATGAGTTGGGGCTGTGTCTCGAAGTCGTGGTTGTCACTTCAGAGCCGACAGAGGCAGAGGAATTGAGAGTAAGAGATGGACAGTTTAATGTGGGTAGAGTAGGAAAAGAAGTTACGATAAAAAGTTAGTATGTGTGTGCGCTATTCTGTGTGTGTGTGTGTGTGTGTGTGTGTGTGTGTGTGTGTGTGTGTGTGTGTGTGTTTGAGTGTGTGTGTGTATGTGTGTGTACACTAAGGTAGATAGATGAATGCTTAAAATTATGTCAGGATCATTTTAATAGGTAATACTATCTTATATTTATCTGAAGCAGTTTCCAAGGAGGTGGTAAAATCTATTCAAAGACCCCCTTGGTATAATTTACTGCCAATTATCATCTGCCTGAAAAGTACAACAAAAAAAAAGAGAATATATTATGTGAAAGAAACTCATCGAAACATAATTACCTAAATTTCTTCTCTTATATTTACGTTAGTCTCCTGTAAAAACTGTATTAACTACAATCATACTCACTTCATTGGTTCTTATTATTCCTATCGATATTTTATCATTTCGTGTCTTATTCAAATGAGAAATTGGTGATCGAAACTAAAAAAAACTTTATTCATGCAGTAAACAGTTCAGTAAGAATTATTACTGCATTATTTATCAAAGTTTTGTGAAAGCTTTTAATAGGAGACAGGAGCTATTATCTTTGGTGAAATCTTGCAAATTTTCCAATTCTATATACATAAAGAACTTGACACGAAATAATTTTCTGTTCAGCTTATTTATTCCGTCTTCAAATATTTCGGCCAGTGATACTCAATGTTTGCCTGTGTATACAGGTTTTTGTTTTTATCTTGTTTAATTATGTTTTTGCTTTGATCTTGTCTTATGTTTTTGTTTTCATCTATAGATTTTCTATGAATAATTAAACGCTCTGTTTATGATTCTTCATCTTACAGTAATTAATCCACTCTTTACTATGAGGTAGAGATTTGCGACGGTAATGTATCTCCCTACCTTCCAAAGTATTAGGACCATCTACAATGTAACAAAGAAACAAACCACTTGTATACCAAAAGTTTCAAGAGTCTCTTCTTAATTTGTGTGCCAACAAAAAGGGAAATGATTCATTGCCTCTACCTCCCGAACGGTGGTTATAGAGAAGATAAAAACACAAATTTAATTATTTCTCAGCAGTTCAGTCTTGATTTCTTCTTGAAACATGTCACCAGCAGTAATATCATGTAGTTCACTTAGTCCCCCCTCTCTCTCTCTTTATTTCTCTCTGTTTCTCTCTTTCTCTTTTCTCTCTCTTATTCTTTTTTCTTTATCTGAACAGGAATTAATTTCTTAGACGTTATGTCTAAGAAATTAGACTAGGTCTCTGGTAATAAGAATTAGTATAGAATAAAGTAGATTTGAAACTCGTTTTATTTCTCTAGTTTGATTGAAAAAAGGACACACATTTAAGAGGAAATGAAATTAAAGTTCTTTTTTTAAGTCTTAAGGGTACAGGAGCAAGATAAATGAAGTGAATTGCTTTTTAAATTACATAGAAAGCAGTACGAGTACTTGTCGGCACACGCTTCACTATTGTTCTGTAAGTTATTACATTATTCGATATTACATTTTAACCCTTACATTTCTTTGACTATGCAAAGCAAAAGATATGACACTTCAAGAAATAAATTAGAGTGCGTTTACCAGTTTTGTTGTGTTTTTTAAGGGAATAAAATTACAACTCCAAAATTATCTTTTCTCATCACGTTTGTTAATCTTCAATGCAAAGCACTGTGTGATCACCTTTCTATATCTTTATATCACATCTGCACAACCCTTCGTTCATTAATCTAAATCACTAAATCAGAATAAAATGTTTCAGAATAATGCATATATATAGATGTTTATGAAAATATGATACAGTCTAAATTCAATTAGAAACACTTTCCTCCACCACAATGGATAGTTTTAGTTAAGTTTAAACTTTATCGTCTAAGATGATTCAACCTGTTGAGGTTTTTATCTGGATAGAGGAGGCGAAAAGCTGTTGCCCAGTATACTCTTGTTACGAAGGAGCCAGATCCTGCCATCGATTATCAGAAAACGGTTTTCTCAATTATAAATGGGGATGATTTTCGTAGTTTTGTTTCCAGATCTAGAATGAGATGTAAGTTTTTGTCTTGCGGAGCATGTGCGGACATGCAAGCTTTTCCCTGGGATTAATGTGGGCAGTCCCACGAGCGACACGTCACATAGCTTATACGCGCACCCTGTCCATTCCGGTGTTTTGTCCTGCGAAACCAAAGCCGAGTCTAAGGCGCACAGTCGAGTCGTAGCCGGTATCGTTTTTTTACCGTAGCGGTGCCATCGCGCCTTGAGAGGCATGCCATCGCCTAATTGCAAGCCCCGTCCCTTGACAGCGTACTCGGGCGCCCGATCGCATTTACGCCCGTGTCAGGAAGGAGGTTCACAAGAGGGGTCGGTCAAAACTCAGAGTTCTCCGACGCAGGCCACTCCCGTGGGCAGGTCGCTTACGAGGCAAACCCCACTCAAGCGCAGCAGGAACCCAAACGGCTAAGCACGGGGGGCAAATTGGCCGCGCGTCGGGGTCCCTACTTTTGGTGACCACAGCCACCTCCTCAAGCCCTGGTCCCCGCGCCGCAGCAACCGTGGCGAGGGGGATCCCGAGGCGCCGGTGTATTAAGGTGGAGCAGCGCCACCCGTCGAGGCATGAAGTATCCCAGTCGACACGACCGGAGAACATGGGCGCAGCGAAAGGGTCATCCACACCAAGACGCCGGTGTATTATAGTGGACGGGGCCACTCACCCTGAATCGTCGCGCTCATCGGGATGCTACGGTTTTTATAGTGGGCAGCGCCACCGCCGATTTTCTACGAGGCTCCGAGCGACCGAACAGAGGATCAAGTAGGGTTCCGACATTCGTGGACAGGACCACGCGTCCAGGGGGTGAATCCATCCGCCTGCGGGATTGGCTGCTATCCCTCGATGCACGGATCATAACCGCACCTAAACGCCCGTTGTTTTCAGGTGGTCGGTGCCACCTTGCACCGAAGGCTGCGCGCTTGCCGGATCACTCTAACCATCCCCGGATGCGGCTATATTTGGTGTGGTCGCAGTATTGGGTTCCGGCAGGGGTGCGGTTTCCTTAATGTTTCCCCGGCGGGGGGTCGCCGCATGGCCACACATTAACACCCGTCCATCACGAGCGAGGTGAGGGTCAACGTACAATTGCGGGACCTCCGATTTTCGTGGACGAGCCACCCGTCCAGGGGGAACAACCACGCGCTCTTCTGTACCAACAGACGCTACGATCGCGACAGTACCTGTATGCATAATGTTTTGCATCTTTCGCACAACATATCCTCTTTATTCTGGTACCGTGTGATAGTTTACATTTTTATTCTATGTATGCGTAACTATCTACAGTTTGACGCAATACCGTGTGGGAGTTTGAATCGTATTAAAGTTTAGTATTTTGAGGTTTACTTATTAAAATTGCTTATTTTTCATCTGTTATTTCTATCAACATCAATCAAAAAACATAAATGTGGAGGTACACATATAGTTAAAGTTAAGCATTCCATATCACAAATGTTTTTATTTTTGCTTTCTTTTCCATAATCGACGGCCTCACCATACGATATTTTTTGTATCCTATTGGGATCACTTATTATTTGTTTTTACTCAAGAACCAAGATATAATTACTGCAAAATTGAGTAATCAACACATACTATTGCTTGCGACAGAGTATATTCGAAACAATGACCGATTATTCATTGATGTAAGATGGCAAATACTAATATTTCAAAGGACAGGATAAAATGTCATATGCAACAAAACCACTGTAACAAATATGGATGACACTGACCGTAAAAATCAGTTTATAAAATCCCAATGAATTAAAACATAAAAAAAAACATTAGAAACGAAGTCTAGTTGGCCGCAGACACATATCAGTCATACTCCCTAATGAATTAACTCACGAAGCAAAGTGAGAACTTCTCTCAGACCAGCTCAAAACAATAGAATCCGAGCATTACCACGGTCGCAATAGTCACATTTAAGCGATGAGAAGAATTTATTACAAAAATATCACAAAAAAAAACATATACAATTATGTATACAAAACAAATGTAGCCAACCCATCACAGGCTGCCTATAGGAAGTCCTTATGTATTTTATGGTTTCAACACCTACACAAAATCATTCAATGCGATGGTATAAACAGCTCCAAAATTATAAATGCGGTGTGAGAATAGCAGACCTGAAGTAAGAGTGAAACGTAAGTTAAATATATTTATTGAGGTGATGCTTACTTAATGTTACTAGACACAAATAACAAAAAGAAAAGTGGCATATTTTTACATAATGAATTATGAAAGTAGTAAAACAAATGAACTGTTAAAGCACTGTCGCCTTTAAACATATGATGAGCATGTGTTAAACATGCCTTAAATAAAATAAGGAAAAGAAACCGAAACAGACATTGCCACCGAAAGAACAAGGAAATTTAAAAACATTCTAAACGTGCCGAATATAAGTTACTAAGCATAAGAATAATCAAATAAGTTACTAAACACATAAATCATTTTGATACAGAAAACATAGCTTAAATATGAGCATATTTCCACTAATATGCTCTTCCCACAAAATCAACTTCCCCACTTAAACAATAGCAGAAGCTCTCACGTGGTGACAGATCAAGAGTATATCATATATATCCAGTCGTAGGTAACAAACCAAAGTCCAGAAAAACGAGTCCCCTCCCCCAGAATTTCAGGCTTTGTGCCTATTGTAGGAAGGATTATTAATTGTAACTACTACAACGACTAAATAATCAACATCATCCATTATATCCCTGTTTCTATTAGCCGCGAGATTTCCAAAAAATATATTATGATTTATTTGTTGTCTTATCGATTCTGCCAGTCACAGAAGAAATGATGCACAAGTATGTTATTTCAGCTATTTATGAAAATTTGGCATAAATGAAAGCTAACTTGCTCTCGAGAAGGAAGTGCAAACGTGAAAGAAAAAGAAAATGAATATATTGAGCGAACTGAATAAATGTTAAAATCTCATGTCAATATCGAGTATACTATGCCAATCAGAACACATGAAAATGTCGTCATATTATATTTTATATTTCGCGTATGCACATTGTTTTTGATTTTGTCGACTACAGAGTATAGTAGTCGGTTGGGTTAGTTGTGTTCTGTCTTTCTTACAGTACGATAATTTCAGAATGTTTGGGTGTCAATCTGAGGACATGTACCGAGAGTGATAAGAATCAAACATCCAGGCAACATCATGCTGTCTGGAGTGATCACTAGTTATTGGCGATGTTATGCCTCCATTCATCTTCCCACACGGTCTCAGACACAACACGGAGGCCTACATCAAGTGCCTGGAGGAGATAGCACTGCCTTTGGTCAAGAGGGTGGCTGCTGGAAGACACTGTGTCTGGCAACGGGACTCTGCACAATACCACACAAGCAGGAGAGCCCAGTCATGGCTATCAGACAATTTCTGGGACCACACCACTCCTAACATCTGGCCACCTAACTCCCCAGACTGCAATCCCCTTATCATTATGTGTACGGCGCAGCTGAGCGAGTGACCAACTAAATTCCTTGTAACACCAAAGATGAACTGAAGGCAAGTATTATGGCAACATTTACCAACTTAAACAAGGAGACCGTCCAGAAGAGTTACCGGAGATTCCGAAGTTATCTGGAGGCCGTGTTTGAAGCCAATGGTGATTTTATTAAGTAAATTTATTCTAATATTTCGAGATAATTTATGCTATTTTGGTAAATATATCTATTAGGATGAGACTTCAGTACGCAGCTGTTACTTAATTTATTGACCCCGAAAGGAGTTGTTGCTTTCGTTGTTGTTGTCATTATTATTATTATTATTATTATTATTATTATTATTATTATTATTATTATTATTATTTACTACAAGGATAAGGGAAAATTGCAATAGTGGATTTATATACATTTTGATTATGAACATCAAGGGCATCATCATCATGAATATCTTTACCATGATCATCATTACCACCGCCACCTCTTTCTCCATCATCATATTTATCAACGTCACTTCCATCATCATCACCAACATCAGCATGAACGTCATGACGATCATCAAGACAATTATCATTATCATGTCGAGGAGGTTGAGAAATATTTTTCTAATTACCTAAGTGATGCTGTTCAAATAGAGCACGTAAGAATTTAAGGAAGCACATATCTCATATTTAACGTCTAATAATGATATGATTCTAAAATGGCTTGAAAGCCATACTATGTGCAGTATCTGATTATATTACATCCCTGCGGTTCTTAATATATATATATATATATATATATATATATATATATATATATATATATGCATGCACACAGAGTTATACATATACATATTAATATTGAAAAATGAAATATATATATATATATATATATATTTTACAAGAGTTTAAAAGTGATAGGCAAGACTATGTATGAAAAAGTTAAAATATTGAAGTAAAAATGTACATACAAGCACAGAGAAAAACAAACAAAGAGAACTTAACGAGGAAAAACATCGATCACAGACAAGACCGGCCGATGTATTCAAGATAATTACATTACTCAAAAACTAGCCGGGGTATGGGAGACAATTAGAAAAAAGGAACAAAAAATGAATATATGTAGGAGAAAATTATTATAAGATTATTATAAGTGATAGGAAAAAAAAACGTATAGACTTAACACATAAGGATATACAGTCATACACATATACATAGATACACACAGACACAACGCACACATATACACACACACACACAAAACGTGCATACACTCACACATACACATACAGGGGTGCACGTGTGAGGGAAGATACAAATAAAATAAAGAAGTGCGTATTCACTAAGACGTATATAAATATAAATAAAAATAAAAATAAATATATATACACATATACACACGTACACAACTATATACACATATACAACTATATACACATACACACATACATGCATATATATATATATATATATATATATATATATATATATATATATACCTACACATATATATACACACACATATATATAAACATATATATATACATACACGCACCAACAAAAACATGCATAAAACATAAACATGCACATGCATGTACACGCACACACATGTACATATATGATTTTTTCTCTTTTATGGTATATTTATACCTATAACGATATTTTTCAACTATATATATATATTGGGTCATTCCCTACATAATGCGGCTTTTTTAGACTTCTTTATTTTTCAAAATTAAGATAAACAAAGTTCTTTTTTAATCCAAAATATACTAACCTTCATTTTCTACGATGCCCTTCTATTGTCTGATTGATGTGCAAGTTTCCTCTTCTAAAATTCACTTGTCAGTAACAAAAATTCCCCTCCTCCCACTACTGTTCTGACCTCGTCTACAGAATTCATATCTTTTCATTCCAAATGACTTTGAACATTGCATGATTTTGAACATCCCCATATACTGCATTATTCTCCGCACTCTCCGTTACGTTGCTGCCTTTATTGAATTCATAAAGCAAAATATGCCGAATATGTCCCTTTGTCACTTCCATTGTAGCTTTGAAAAGATAACTGTTAATATCGCACTGCACTCTTCAAAACTTACACTAAGAATGGGTCCAAGGTAAAATTACTACCTGCTTTTATAGCAAATTGATAATGGGTAATTTAAACTAAAGCTTCGATAAGATAAGTATTGCATTTAATTTCAGTAATATTGTTAAATGTTTTTTCTTTTATTTATTGGTAAAATTAGTATTTTTATATAAATTCATTTGATATTTATTGTTAGTCGATATATATACATTCATTTTATTATTATTATTATTGCATTTTGACCCGAGGTTTAGCTATATTTTGAATAGAATTGATTTTTGATCGATTTATTTTGAATCGATTTGATTTTTATTTGAGAACATGGTTATGAAACACGTGTAGTCTTTTTTATTATTTTAATATGTATTACTTTGTACTTTTAAAACATTTTTATTATAGATCTTTTTAGTGCATTTGCTTGTTTTCACCTTTTCGATATCAGTGAAAAATTTCACTGGAAAAGTAGATATAAGATTGCCAAGATTTTATCTCTCTCATCAAAGATCAGTGGCTATCGAACGCCGACGAAGGGAAATAACCCTGAAACCCGGGTCCGTTCGTGCTACAGATCATGATGGGAGGGATAACTTCCCTTGGCAAACAGGACACAGTAGTGTGTCGATAAGCCAGCTGGAGGAGATATCCTCCTGGGGCTAAAAGCAACAGTAACATCCACCCCTAGGGGTCAGCCACACTTAAGTGGCAATATACTACACTTTATATATATATATATATATATATATATATATATATATATATATATATATATATATATATATATACATATATATAGATATATATATATATATATATATATATATATATAGATAGATAGATATATACATTTATATAAATACATATAAATATATGCGTATGAATATATATGCATATATATATATATACATATGCATACACACACACACACACACACACACACACACACACACACACACACATATATATATATATATGTATAGCTATCCATACATTTACATCTTCATATTAGTACATACGTGTGAGTGTAAATTTGTATGCGTGTGATAACATGTGTATAGTTATAATCAAAAAAGGAAAAAGGGAAGGCAACTGGGTCACCGTTACTCTTGGTATTGCTATAGTAATTATTGATGATACTGATGTTGCTTTGTTGCTGTTGTTGTTCATTTGTTGTATAAAGCTGTCTACGCAGGGGTTAATATCCTATCAAATCAAAACCTAGTTCAAATATTCTTTCGTTAAGAAATATCCTGCTTTTTAAACTAATTTCCAAACTTTGCCTGAGAGATAGGGTTCATTATTTCCGTTTCTCTTTTTCGAACAGCTGCAATAAATATGATAAATGATTCATTTCTATTACGATACAGAATATAAAAGGATATTAAGAACGATAGTATGAGATTTTCGTGAATTAATGGCAACATATGACCACTCCTTGAACAATAGGTGCGTGCTACTAGTGATTCCAAGCGAATCTCTTGTTCTTCTTCCACGTTTAGTAATAATATATGAGTTGCGTGATAAACCTACATACCTACGTACCTGCACACGCACACATTCATGAAGACATGAGCATACGTATATATACACATATATATGTGTGTGTGTGTGTGTATGTGTGTGTGTGTGTACGTATATATATCTATCTATATATATATATATATATATATATATATATATATATATAGATATATATATGTGTATATGTGTATATGTGTATATATACGTATGTATATATATATATATATATATATATATATATATATATATATAGATATATATATATATATATACGTATCTATAAGCAAAAATGTTAGTTCTAAATTCTCTCTAAGAGATCAATGCAGTAGTTCTACTAATAATATTCGCAGCCACTTTAACATAGTTGTCCGTTCGAGCGGACTCTATTGCGATTTCTTAACCGAAGGGGGCTTCTCCTCTAGAAGGTTAACGATGCACAGCTGCATCCGTTAAAATTATTAGCAGGGGAGCGAACCCATACCAACTCCAACTGACAGTACCAGTAGACCAGTCCTGGTTTCCGGCCATTTCTGCCACTCCACAATACCGGACACCTCGTTTGCTAGAGATGTTAGCAGCTTGCTTCTTCACGCAATATATATATATATATATATATATATATATATATATATATGTATATATATATATATATGTATATATGTATATATATATATATATGTATATATGTATATATATATATATATATATATATATATATATATATATATATACATTTCAAGCGAACAAACAGTCGCTGATTTTGCAACAAGCAACAATTTTATTTCTAAAATCTGTCTAAGAGATCAACGCAGTAGTTCTACGAAAAAGTAATATTCGTAGCCACTTTAACATAGTTGTCCGTTCGAGTGGACTCTACTGCGTTTTTTTTAACCGCAAGAGGACATATTCTCTAGCTGGTTGACTCGGAACAGCTGCATCCGATAAAATTGCGGGCAGGAGAGCGAGCACCTGCTAACTCCCAGCGACAGGACCAGTAGACCATCCTCGTTTCGAACTATTTCTGCCACTCCCCAGTACCGGACACCTTGCGTGCTTGAGATGATAGCAGCTTGCTTCTCCACGTAATATATATATATATATATATATATATATATATATATATATAAACATAATTAAGGGATCAGCAAACATTTGCTTCACCATATACCGAAGTTCAGAAATAGCAGCTAAAAAAGCTGAGTCTCAGCTATTTTAGCTGCTATTTCTGAACTTCGGTATATGGTGAAGCAAATGTTTGCTGATCCCTTAATTATGTTTATAAATATATATGTACTTTTAAATAAGTTCTCCACCGATAATGGTGCTTACATACCGAAGGGCTTTGTAAAAATTATTAATTGTTGATTTATTAATAAATTAATAAATTGATAAACCTTTACCCCTTTAATTTGTAATAATTATATATATATATATATATATATATATATATATATATATATACAGACATGTTAAAGTAGCTACGAATATGACTTATATAATATATATATATATATATATATATATATACACAAACACACACACACACACACACACACACACACACACGCACACACACACACACAACACACACACACACACACACACACACACGCACACACACACACACAACACACACACACACACATATATATATATATATATGTTTATATACATACACACGCACATACATATACATGCATACATATACATATATATAATCAACCGTTTCAAGCGCCTCCATTTAATTGAACAATGCAATCATTACATCAATTTAAATGCACTCCCATCGTCTGCTGCAGAAATAAATAAATAGAATTTTAACCAGTAGGACACATTAAAATAATTTTTCTCGCATATTTTAACAAAGAAGATGGAAAAAATTCATGCTGTCCCTATTATAACTAAGAATAGTTTACACTTCCAAGAATCGCATGAAGCATATTTGAGTCATAGTATTGTAAGAGATTGTAATTTAATTCTAATTCATGTATCCCTTTGTCAACTACTAAATCTAAGACTAGAAGACTGTATCTATTTTGAATAAAGTTCAAGAGTGAGTTGACAGCTCATGACGAGGTATGATCATAAATATTATATGTATCCCTTTTCCTCAGGGAGGAAAGAAAATATTAGGAGTAGTCAATAGGATATAAGTAACGTATATATATGTAAGTATATCTATATATCTATATATTTCAATGCATGTATGTTCATCTTTTTAAGTTTTCGGTTCTTCTTCGCTAGTGTTGTTATTGTTTCCAGCCATATTCATTGTTATAGTGTACTGCTGGGGTTCCGGTTTGATAAATATATCGTTATAATTTTGAATAAAATGTTTCTTCAGTGAATATGATTAGAAAAATAACCTTATGTATGTCATTATTCAGTTTATTTCAAGATTTCTTGCCAATAGAGAAAGAACCGGTTTCTGACCTAGATCCATGAACACCAGCGTGTTTTTATTTGTATGTATCTATGTATGTATGTATGTATGTACGTATGTATGTATGTATGTATATATATGCCTGTATGTATGTATGTATGTATGCATGCATATATATATATATGTATGTATGTATGTATGTATGCATGCATGTATGTATGTATGTGCAGATTTGTATGTTTTATGTATGTATTCTCAAGCATATAGTTGCATATCTAGACATATTCATAAATAATTAAATGATAAACTTCTGGAAAGTTTTGCAGATTTTTACGATCCCATGTATGCACACTTGGTCAATGGATGCACCTCAACACTTGATGGTCAAAAGATGTTGTCGAATGGATATGATGCGACATTCAAAAGCATTGTATGTATGTATATATTATGCATGTATGTGTGTATATATTTATATGTCTGTGTGCATGTGTGTATGTGCGTGTGTGTATTCATATGTATCACTTAATAGATACGATTTAAAATAGAGCTACTAATAGTTTCATTTTTTAGAGATACAATAATTTGGCAAATTTATACAACATCCCATTTATCTGCAAGCAATCTTTCGGGTTCGGTGTATATCGTTAGATGTATGTAAGAATTGGGACGTTGGTCTATGAAAAATTTTAGAAAAAAATACAAAGAGAAAAAACACAAAGAAGGCTGAAAGAAAAGTAAGAAAACCGAAATCTTCATCCTCTAATTATTCTAGCTGGCGTAGAATAATATAACAGAAAGGAAGCTAAACTCCGTGAGATAGCCACTCAATCCTGAGCGAATAGTTTAAATATGAAAGCATTCCCTTCTAATCCCCACTCACTCTTGGTTGTTGAGCTCTATGCACTTGGAATAAGTACCTCTACTTTACTTTCTGCCATTGTGATGCCCACAAAAGCCAAAGCAACAGACTTCACATTTGTAATTCAGAGTGAAACGATCATCTCTGATGTTATAAATATTTCATGTGCGATATTCCAAGGAGATAATCTTTCTGTTTGTTTTGGTATTAAATCTCTTATCATTCTTGTTACCAAAATCTAACGGCTACATGCTAGGGTTTGCAACTGCTAGAGATACAAATGTAACTCATAATTTTTTTGTGGATGACTTTGAAAATTTATGCTAAAAATATTACAACGACAAAAAAGGAAACAGTTGAAGTAAATAATAACGTTTTCAGTTGATATGTGAATGGAATTTGACGAAAAGGAGCGTTGGTATTTGAATGTCAAACGTGGAAAATCAGTCCACCAAATCCAAGACTGTAAATAAACGTCTCTCTATCTCTCCTCTTCCACAAAAAGAATGCTATAAATATTTAGGCATTGAGAAAAATATATCATACAATGTTGCTGTGAAGAAATATCGAGTGACTCGTGAGTATTACACCTGACATAGAAAAATATGGGAATTCTCCTCTTACAACAAGGCAGTATCTCACAATGCATTTGCAATACCAGAGTTGATACCTTCATTTCAGATATTTCACTAGTTTGTAGAGGAAATCCATTCTATGGACATAAAAAGTCTCGAGATCATGACATCAACTGGAAACTTGAATAGAAACATCGATATTGACAAGCTGTACCTAATAAGAGATGAAGGAAAGAGAGGCTTGAGATCAATACAGATAACCTTCGAATGTCATATAGTCTCTCTCAGTCAGCACTTGCTAAACAACAGTAGCAAGAATAAATATATATCTTGTGTTGAAAAGCGAAGTTAACAACATCTTACATATCGAGAGTGAGATACTCATGAAGTACGCACTACGTGATGTGCCCCCATAAACCCCCAATCAGCAGGATATTACACACCTCAAAGAAGACCTGGATATTCAGCACACCAAAAAAGGTCTATGCATGGATATGTTTCCTGAAGACTTGGAGATGGCACTAATAAAGTGAAGTGTATTGCCACTTAAGTGTGGCTGACCCCTAGGGGTGGATGTTACTGTTGCTTTAGCCCCGGGAGGACATCTCCTCCAGCTGGCTTATCGACACACTACTGTGTCCTGTTTGTTTTGCCAAGGGAAGTTATCCCTCTCATCGTGCAGTTACTGTTAATACTTCATTTAGAGAATTAACATTGCTTGTTTTCACTTTTTCGATATCAGTGAAGAATTTCACTGGAAAAATATACATAAGGTTGCCAAGAATTTATATCTCTCATCGAAGGTCGGTAGCTATCGGACGCTGACGAAGGGAAATGACCCTGAAACCCGGGTCCGTTCGTGCTACGATCACGATGAGAGGGATAACTTCCCTTGGCAAAACAAACAGGACACAGTAGTGAGTCGATAAGCCAGCTGGAGGAGATGTCCTCCTGGGGCTAAAGCAACAGTAACATCCACCCCTACGGGTCAGCCACACTTAAGTGGCATGACACTTCACTTTATCGTGCAGTTACTGTTAATACTTCATTTAGAGAATTAACATTGCTTGTTTTCACTTTTTCGATATCAGTGAAGAATTTCACTGGAAAAATATACATAAGGTTGCCAAGAATTTATATCTCTCATCGAAGGTCGGTAGCTATCGGACGCTGACGAAGGGAAATAACCCTGAAACCCGGGTCCGTTCGTGCTACGATCACGATGAGAGGGATAACTTCTCTTGGCAAAACAAACAGGACACAGTGTTGTGTCGATAAGCCAGCTAGAGGAGATATCCTCCTGGGGCTAAAGCAACAGTAACATCCACCCCTATGGGTCAGCCACACATAAGTGGCAATACACTTCACTTTATCGTGCAGTTACTGTTAATACTTCATTTAGAAAATTAACATTATATATATATATATATATATATATATATATATATATATATATATATATATATATATATATATATGGTGGACGATATTGCTTGATGTGTATATGTGCACATGTGCACAGGTCCACTTCACAGATAGTTTTGTATCAGCAGTTGCCTTTAATATTCTATTCGCTAAAAATAGAATTTTCTCTTGAATCTTTTCTCTGATTCGATTGATAATTGTATTCATAATATTTTTGCCATTGAAAGCCATGTGTCGATAAATATAGACATATTTTGACGTCTATAAGTAACGTTTAAAATGCTTCCTACGGTATACTTTGATTGTTAAGTAGGAAACAAAAATCTCATCTGATGGCGTTGCCAGCTGACGTCTGAAACTCGATATTTCTTGCAGGAACCCCACTATCTCTATTATCAAAGTATTTTGTCTCATAGCAGTCTCTTCCTAAATGTTAAGTATGAGCTGTAAAAAATTTATGATTTACAGTACTATGCATCAGTAAAGAGTACAGACACGAGCGGTTAAAATGCTCGTTTCAGAATTGATCGCTTCGAGCTGGTAACACTGCATAACACTTAGAGCTCGCTTCTTCAATCAAACTCTTGTATCGGCTAAAATATTTTGAATGAAATTTGGTCGACGGAATAAATTGCGTAGGAGGCTGTGAGAAGTACCAACCTTGTTGGTATTGATAGACTTAATCTGTTGTCTTGTTTAATGCCACAATGACACTTTATTTTTCTACATCTAATCTTTTAATAATCATGCATTTCGCTTTGTAAACCAATAAAGTTTAATTTAAAGTATGGTATTGCAAATTTCGAATATTTAATGCACTGTAAGATGCAATGTAGTATATAACACACATTCATAGGCATATAGGTACTAAATACCTTGTGTTGATAAATGTTGTTGAAACCAAATTTCAGAGCTAAATTTTATACTCTAAATATTGACTCTGTTTCCCTCACAAATTAATTAGCAAGTAGCCACAATCTAGTTGAGTATTGCAACTTTTGTCCTTTTATTAACATTGGCATGGTTCCAATGTCGTGTTGAGTGTATATATCAATGACATTAATATAGTTTCGTTGTCGTCGTCTTCCTTTAAGGTGCAGACGTCTCCTAAATATAGCACGTGATGTGGCCTGATACTCGGCGCAATAACCGTGGTCAGAAAGGCCAACCCTGCATTCCGTAACAATAGTAGAAATGGGACAGAATGCATACATGAATACTTGACATGAAGGCGATAACATGAAGGCGGTAACATGAAGGCGATAACATGAAGGCGATCTCGAAATTTCTTCTTCATACCCCAAATTTTCCAAATACCTGCGTATAATATGCACTAAGGTTTTGTGTTTATTAAATCAGACTAAATTAATAAATTAATCAAAAATAGAAACCGTGTAAACTATTGTAAACTAAAGATGAGCGCCAATTTAGTATATAGAAGATTCCAGCAAAGATAGTTTCGATTCTTCATTTTAGTTCCTTCTTTTCGTTTTTCAGATAATTCTAATTTTAACGAACAGTTATAAAGTCTTATGTATCAGGGGTTAAAATAAATCCTTTATCAATGTATTGACAATTTAATTATTAGAAAAGAATTTATCACAAAAGTTGTTACATACACCTGTCTTCACATCGGTCCAATAATCACAGCTACACACACGTACACACATATATCTATGTATGTATATATGTATGTATACTTGAGTGCATTGCTATCTCTAATATGATACAACCATCACTTTTCACAACTAAGAATCTGCCAAAAACTTTATCCTCTTATCTTTCTTTTTATATTTCTGCGTGTTGCTATCCTACCCTCGAAATTGTAGTCTGACGTTTGACATTATATATGATACACCTTCACACACACACACACACACACACACATTATAATATATTATACTTGCTGGGCTTCTTTTTGTTTCCGTCTACCAAATTCATTCAAAAAGCATTGATTTTCTTTGGGCAGAAACTAGTCAAGTGTGGCGCGCTGTAAGACTGAACGTGAAACCACATGTTTGTGAATTGAACCACACAACCATGCCTACATCTAATTCATAATTTCAAACTGTCAGCAATATTAACGTGGATTGAGTGTAAAAACCAAAATAAAATGGATTCATTCGAGTACGCTAACTTCAGAGGAAGATGTTATACATGTCCTCATTAAACGACGAGATTTGATTGACTATCTGGCGATGGCTTGGGACATTTGGAAAACAGCAGAACCGGTGAATATGTTTAGACAAATAGGGAAGAGAATTTATAATCTGAAGGAAGTTATTGCAAATATTTCTTTTGATTTGGTGAAAGAGGGGTTATGGAGTGAGTGCATTCTATGTAGGGATAGTGATACTTTTCGTAGATAATTTGGAAGAGAGGTCATAGTCAGGAAAACAAAAACAACTTGTTAACAAATATGTTATTTATGTGAATGTGTGTATTTGCCTCAAAGAAAAATATAGGATATGATGGAGTATAAATCGGAGTTGGCAGGTGAAACAAAGCGATAGGGAATTGTCCAGTGATTAGATTAGTCTTATCTCTGAAATGTATATGTGTGCATGTTTTGTGCGGTTGGATGTGTGTGCGTGTGTGTGTATGTGCGGAACTTTTCAATTCACAATTTACAGAACTCTATTAACACAAGATCCACATAATGCAACTCATGAACCGCTGTAAAATTCACATAAATACTCCCACACTCATTATTTCTCTTTGATTCTATCCTATTTCATTTTCTTACCTTCAGTTACATTCCACTACTACCTTTCTTGTTATCCTGTCTTTGTTTTCTTTTATTTTTCAATAAAGCTGTTCTTATTTCAAGTTCAGCTTTATTGAATATGCCAATCTACAGAAAGCAGTGTGATAGAACCCTGTCTAACAAAGATCAATTTTCAGCAATGAGGGAAATTCACTGCCAAAAGATATATTAAGGCGGCAAACAACAAACAATAGTCAAGTGAAAACTACACATTTTTGATTTTTGTTGTTTTGTTGTTTGTGGGGAGCTTTGTTGATTTATGCGGTGTGCGAGCTGTTATGTATGATTTAAGCTAGAATGTGATATTTGGGTTATGAACAAGACAGCTCTTTTATGAGCCACTGGGATTATAACCTCAGCCTCATAGCTCTAAGTCTTACACGTGCAAACGTTTTCGAGAAGCGGGCGATATGAGATATGGTTCATTGCCAAGCGAGCCGTACTACTAGAAGTAAAGGCAGTTTTTCGTTAGGCGTGTCATTCAGAAAGTTTCGAAAACCGCAGGTTGACCAGGGTGTAAGTTGTTTTGACATTAAGAGTATATGTGAAAATGTGCAGTGCTCGTGATGAAACAGTGATCAAATAGGTATAGCACCAAGACCAAATGGCACGCCAGACAAAATTTGGAGAGATGAGAGACAAAAGCGCAACACTTCCTTTCACTCGCTATGGTAGCCACAAGAGTACTGAGGCGCTTCTGTTGACTCTGTCGTGTGTAGCAGAAGGCGGTGACGACACTGCCTTTTCACTTAAACATTTCAATATTTCTATACGAATAATAGAGATAAAATATAAACATTAAGAATGCATGATTTATTAGCAGAGTAGAAAAATGTTTTGCAACAAGGGTTACGTCACGCAACAACCTGTGATCAAGTGGTGTTAGAGCTTTTGTTTACACAGGCAATTTCCATATCTATGATGATATGTGTATATGATGATATATACGATGTATGATGTATGATGTATGATGATATGTGATATAAGATAATATGTTTATATGAGCATAGTTCAATATATCTCGCAAACGGTCGAAAGTAGAGAAGACATAAACACATTTTTGGAATCAGCACAAAATTCTGCATTAAAAACACTCAAAACAATATGACAACTAAAACTTTCGTGAAAATTTGTAACCCAGGGTTATTCGTATATAAATTAACACTTGCAAGTTTCTGACCTTGAAGTTTATGTAACGAGTGCGTGTGGCTAAAATCCGTATAATAATTTTTAGATGTTACAGCGAGCGTAAGATTTCTACGTTTCTTAATACCAATAACACTGGTAAAAACAAAAGCAAAAAAAAAATTTTGAAATGGTGTTGAGACACCAAACCAAACATCAATTTTATGTAATTTGAGGGCACTGAATCTGAAAATGACCATACTTTTTCTTGGTTAGCTACCGTTTTTGCTGTACAGAAATTCCTCATTTTTTGGTGGGGAAAAAGTTTTTTTTTTCATTTGTTTCCTATATATTTGATATTGATCGATGGCAATATTTCTCAAAGTAAGATCGTAGAAACCTCTCAATTCGTATTTAAACCAACAAATATTAGTCTACTTATTGAGAAATTCTATTTCTGCAATAACAATCAGACCCTAAGTTTTTAAAAATAACACTATTGAATATACCAAGACCAACAAGTATTTTCATCAAATCATTAAATAAACTAACAGCAGAAATAACCTTCATGAACATAAGAACTATGGCAAAAAATTTCTCTTTCTTGATTGCCTGTCATGTTCAATGTTATCTAAGTCTCTTTTGATACTCCAGCAGAATTCAGCCATCATTTGTTTGTCTCACCGTCCCTGGTAGCTCTCTTCCATTGTTTTGATATCCTGATGGAATCGTTCACCTTGCTCATCGCTCACATCCGGAAATTTATCTAGATGGCTCTGTAAAAAATGAACCTTAATACTCATATTGGCGCCTATGTCCTGTAGACTTTTTAACAGCTTTTCCATTAATTCCTTGTAGTTTTCGGCCCGGCGATTGCCTAAAAAGTTTTTCACGACGTCAACAAACGATGTCCAAGCGCATAATTCTAAGTCACTCATTAAATTAACAAATTCATCATCCCTAATGAGTTTCCTGGTATCAGGACCATCAAACACTCCTGCTTTGAATGTTTCGGTGCTAAGTCCTGGAAATGATTTACATACATACTCAAAACATTTACTTTCTTTGTCGAGTGATTTTACATACTGTTTCAGTAATCTCAATTTGATATGCAAGGGAGGGAAGATGATTTTTTCTTTCGGAACTAGCGCTGCACTAATAACGTTCTTATCACTGACCTTCAACTCTCGGGGTGGCCAATCTTTCCTTTTCCAGTGCTCCTTCTTTGCTCTACCGTCCCCCATACAAAAAACATGGGAAGTTCGTGTAGCCACTTTGTTGACCAAGCAAGAAATTTCCCATTTTCAAATCGACACATAACACCCATTTATGTTTGGCGAAGTCAATCTGTTCCATAACCTGTTAGTGGTATCGTGTTTTTCTTTCAGTGTTGTTGAATGACCTATAGGTATTGGCGCATACATGATGGTATTATGAAGCAAAACACATTTGAAACTACGGCTTGAACTATCAATGAACAATCTCTATTCATCAAGATCGTATTTGTGGACGCCTAGTCGAAGAAGAACACTCTCAACGTCATTGAAATGAACAAGCAAGTGTTCTCATTAAAGAATGGTACAAATTCGGCATCCCTACATCGATAGAATATTACCTTTGTGCCTTTTGCTAACAGGTGTTGTTCGTTGGGCCAAGAAGCCAAACGTTCTGCTGATTCTTTGCTTAGATTTAAGTCTCGAACCGAATCATTCAGCTCATTTTGGTTAAACGGCTCTGACATGGTTTCGGAAACATAGTCAGGATTGTTTTAACTGTGTCTCTCATTTACATCAGTATCAAACTCATCATTTTCAACAAGTTTCAACAAGTTTTTGTGAAAAACTGTGATTGGCAAATCATCTGAATGTGGCACTGGTCGAATAGCGGAATGAAGACTAAGATAGACGACAGATCTGCGTTTCTTTTAGTTCAGTCCGGCAACACTGATTGAGCAGAAATAACATCCGTCAGAGTGGTTCTTATGCTCACGCCAGATCATAGGAATGGCAAATCTCAGCGGTTTTCGGATACCCGAAGTCTACTGTCTCATGTGTTGCAAATATATCTTGCAAACAATGTGAGGGGCCCATGATTCATCCTGATTACCAAGCTTGATCACTAAGCCATCGTGCTTACTCGTGAAAGTAAGCACGATAGGCTTTTTTGTAAAAGTCAGATATCGGTTTCCTGTTGGCTTTCGGTGTGAACTCGCCGCATGTATAGCAAAATAAGTTGGGATCATTTTTGCATCCTCTCGTTGAAGCCATGTCATTTGATATCTATCTCTATGATTAAAAAAGAACATGAGTTGGTTGAGCATTTACACTACTCTTTGCGTGTTTATATTTAGGTAATTTGATCTTTCCTAACGTCCTACGGAAAGACTAGTAAAACTGTCAATAGCAAAAGACGGAAAGAGTTGTTACGCTGATTCTACTTCGTATCTTCGTAATCCCGCGTGGGGAGTAGATGTTATGGTGAAACCATTTTCATAATGTTCATCATGTACAATGGAATAGGTGCATTCAACTGGGATGTCTTTAGTTAGAGTTTTTTTTCCAAATGTGAAACAAAAAGCTCTTAATGTGTTCGGTTGCCTTCCGTATTGAAGGGATAAAAGCGACGAGATAAATTTATGAATAACAAACAGAAGGTTTTAGGGTTTCCTTTTTTTAATGTCACCTTCATTATCAGGTTTACTAAAGTATATTATTGGTAAAGTTTATCAGTTAATTTAAATTTTGGCAATAAATTGGAAAATTCGGTACTTCTATTTTAAAAGGCTTGGCTCAAAACACTTTTTTTCTTATAATAATAGTTTATTTCAAGTGGCTGACATAAATTGCTCGGCCTACATGAAAATTCAAGATCGTAAATTGATCTTCTTTCCCAAAATGAGCAATTTCAGTACAGCAAAAACGGTAGCTAACCATGAAAAACTAAGATCATTTTCGGAATCAGCACCATCAAATTAGCTAAAAAAAAACGTGTTCATGTGTGTATGCGTAAGTATAAATATTTGCATTAATGTACGACATATTTTGATATATTCACATACGCAAAGCGAAGTCTATCTACTTCTGACATTTAGCAAACAAATTGAGCTGATTATTTATTTTTAAAATTAATTTAAGCACTTCATATAGACTACCTTTGACATAAACAATAATCTCTTTTCAACAATAGCAAACACTTATTGAAATGTCCATTCTAACTTCTCTCTTCCTCTCTCAAAACACATCTGTCTCTTCATTTGCTTTATATCTTCTCATTCTTCGTGTGCGCTAAACTGATGCTCTGCCCATCTCTATAAATTCTATAACACTCTTTCTTACCTGTATACTCATTTACCTCAGTACGCTCTCTGATTACACTGTGTTACAGGATGTTTGTCCTTGGTTAGCAACTGTTATTTCCTATTTGCTTATCCCGAAAAAATATGAAAATGGCTAATATTTCACTAACAATTTGCACATATAGAATCAAATCTTTAGAGTCACTTTGACAATCTACGATGAAATTCAGAAAATTAGATTTCGAAACAAGGTTCTATTTCATGATAATGCTGTTTCTGTTTTTTTTTTTTTTTTTACCAGCTGATTCTTCATTGAATATGCCACTTACAGCATTCTAACCCTTATCTATAACACTCTATCTATAGACAATGCTTTCTTCCGTTTTAAGAAGCTAAGATATGATATAAAAAGATTTCGCTGTTTTGTGCAGTTTGTTTGGTTAGAAATGCAACAGCTATTTTTCTTGTTTCGATTTGTTCAACGATATAATAGGAGATTCCAATCTTTTTTTTTATGAACGTCAGTGTCCAATGCATATGAAATTTATATTCCCATCCCCATGGCTATGATAATGTGGCGAAAATATTGCAAGGCTCGCCGCCTAGCCATCGTCACTACATTTCGGACTGATTCCATCACTTCTAGGACAGAATCGTTCTTTCTACGGGTCACACAATTGTTCTGTAACTATTGCCCGTAGAGTGTCATCTTGAAAGTCCTCTGTCGCTTGTGCCAGCCAACCATATGGTTCATGCTTTACATCTATAAAATGCTACTGGCCAAACTAGGATTTTGGAAGGTTATTTCTTTTTCTGAGGGAGCAGTTTTTCCATATTGCTTTGAATAATCACAGGGTTGATTTTCCTGCATTAAGTCTTCCACTGATTTCCTGATCGCAATATGTTGTCTGATCAAACATGAAGACTAAGTTCTTGAATTTGAAAACCTGGCCTTATGTGTTCCTTGACTAAACACACTATGGCAGACTATTCTGGTTCCCAAGCAGACTCGCTGACTTTGTGTCTTTTTGTTCATTAGTTTCTTGACTTAGTTTGACAGCAATCTCTAGGGCTCAGTTGGTGAGGAAGCTATTAGAAGGTTGTCATCAGGAAGGCTATTTATTCTCCTTTGCATTATCAAACAGCATCACGAAATACTACACGGATATGACAGCCCATGACTTGAAGGGATGATACACCTTACACACGCCGCTCTTCAGATGTAGGAACAGGGGAAAACTCATCCCTCTTTCGCCTTTTATCTGGAGACTTGATAAAGCCCCATCCTTACTCTATGAAAAACGGCACGTACTCCAGCAGTCCGCAGTATCCATCAACAGGAGAACCAACCTATTTTAATGTTGCAGCCAGAGGTACACTCTGTTAATAAACTTTAAGCCTCTGATAACTTGTATATACCAGCTTTGGCTTAAATATATACATTACCCTGGTTTCTCAAAGTATATATTCAAAACAGTAGAGTTTAACAGTTTTAAACTTATTCCAGTACGACCAGTCATGCTGAGCAGAAAAATCTATTTATGATGTCAATAGTTTTCTTTTGATTTATTTTTCGGTTTTGAAATATAAATCAATATAAATTTAGATAAACATGTAATGATATATTTTCACATATTAATATATGACGAGAGTATAATTTGTTATATTGTTTTGGTTCATTAAGTTGAATTGTTACTGTATTTATTTATAGATTCTAAAGGTCTTAGTAATCTCATTTTCGTAGTTTAGTTGTCCGTCGTTTTATGCGAGTCACCTTCGAAGTTGAAACCGTGAAACCGCAGGAGATGCGTTTAAAATAAATCAATAACAAAAAACACAAACAAGTTTTTAATTTGAAATATTAATGAATACGATAATTATATGTGTATGTGTTTGCTTTGTCCACGTTTGTTTTTACAAAAGAACTTTTGTTGTTTACTTTGTGTCACTAAATCCTGTGTCTTAACGATTCGAAAACAGTTACTTGATGCATTTCATTACAATAATAAAGTGATTCAATCCTCAGATACACCGAATTCACAAACTGATTTTTTTCTTTTTCCTTCCCACCACCTTTGTTATAAAAATATTCCTTGGCCATTTTCTTTCAGGATAGGCTTGTTTTGTCAGTATTAAATATGTTTGCTTCCCAACCACAAGGTTCCGGTTCAGTTACACTGCGTGGTTCCTTGGGCAGGTGTATCTTCTGCTATAGCCTCGAGTCGACCAAACCCTCGTGAGTAGATTTGGTAGATGGAAACTAAAATAATAGCATCCTATGGGAGTGTGTGTGTGCCTTTGTGTCCGTGTTTGTCCCCACCACAGCTTAGACAACCGGTGTTGGCGTGTTTGCGTCCCCGTAGCATAGTGGTTCGTCAAAAGAGACGGATAGAGTAAGTACTAATTTTAAAAACTACTAAAGTTTCTGAAGGGGGTGCCCTAGCATGGCCACAGTCAACTAACTGAAACAAGTAAGAGAAAAAAAAAAAGAAGACTTTGGAACTTCCTATTATTTTTGCCAATTATGGCGCAAATTCTTTTACCATTTAATCCACTTAAGTTATGCAATTTGATATTCTGGAAAAAACACTGTGAAATTTCAAACCATCTTTTACTGCGCAGCTTTTTATCGTAAAGCAAAATTATCTATATCAAATCCTTTTGCGGATTTGTCTTCGATGCAATAATTGTATGCATCAGAATGAGCATAATCACAGTCTTTTAAAGGGCCTATGATTATCCCGGGTCCGATTTTTACTTCGTTTCATTTAAATGTTTAAACATTTGCTCTGTTTATAGAAAACTCTTGTTGAGAAGCCATGAGAGCCACTGTGTAGGACTACATTAGGGCATTTACAATTATTATTATTATTGTTATGATTATTATGAATGTTGTTATCACTGTTGTTATTATTATTATTATTATTAAGGGGATGCGCTGGAAAAGCCGTTGGCACGCCGGATAAAAAACTTAGCGGCATTTCCTTCGTGTTTACGTCCTGAGTTCAAATTCCACCAAGGTCGACTTTACCATTCTTCGCTTCGGCGCTGGTGTAATAAACTGCTAGGCTAGTCAAATTTTGAAATGATAATAATTATTACTATTGAGAGTCAGAGCAGTGCATGCCATCAGTGACACGGGTAAAACATATGAAGCCCAGCATACCCATCATGATTACCTGTCTGATAAAAGTACACGAAGTACATGCATCACAACCATATGTGCGCGACATGGTGATTTCTTATCAAGATAAAGAGGGCATGACCTTGCAAGTGGGGCCCAGTTAAAATTTTCTTCACGTCGAGTAGCCCATCCCAATCAAAAGGTCCCTGAATTAGGGTTGTTTAAGAATGTTTAACGAAACACTCATATTTCCAAAGGGGAATTATCTAAACTCCAACGAATTCCTTTCAACACATGACTATGATGCTCCCCTACTACTTCTGCTCGTGATAAGAAATACACATATCGTCAGCCATTAAGGCACATGCTCAACTGTTTAAGGTCAAACAACTGACAAGCAAATCTGTAGTATTGAACAGAATATTTACTGTACCCCATCTTTTATACCAAGGCAAAATAAGGTACATTATAACATTTCCAATCAGTTAAGATCAGAAACTATGAAAGCCACTGCATCAGAGCATTGTTGTTGTTATTATTATTATTATTATGATTATTATTATTATTATTATTATTATTATTATTATTATTATTATTATTATTATTATTGAGTGAGAGAGCAGTGCATGCCATCAAAGTGAGACTGGGGTAAAATATACAAAGCCCAATATACCCATCGTGACTACTCGTCTGATAAGGGCACATTAGGCACATGCATCACAACTATATGTGCGCGACATGGTGATCTCATATCAAGATAAACAGCGCATGACCTCGCAGGTGGGGCCCAGTTAGAATTTTTTTCAGGTCGAGTAGCCCATCCCGCTCAAAAGGTCCCTGAATAAGGTTTGTTTAGGGATATTGAACGAAACACCCATGTTTCCAAAGGTGAATTATCCAAACCCCAAAGAATTCCTCTCAGAAAATGGCTATGATACTCCCCCACTACTTCTCCTCGTGATCAGAGATGCACATATCGTCAGCCACCAAGGGACATGCTCAACTGGTTAAGGTCAAACAACTGACAAGCAAATCTGGTATTAAGCAGAATATTTGCTGTAGCCCATCTTTTATACCAAGACAAAACAACGTACATGATAACACTTCCAATCAATTATGATCAGAAGCCATGAGAGCCACTGCCTGGTACTGCATCAGAGCATTTATTATTATTATTATTATTATTATTATTATTATTATTATTATTATTATGTGATGAATACTCACACCTTATTTTGCTGGGTATGATGGAAAGTATCAGCTGTTCACAGTCAGCAAGTTAAAGTGACACTTGTTTACTGGTAGTTGAGTGTTGATACTTCCATGTATCATCATCATCATCATCATCATCATCATCATCATCATCATCATCATCATCATCATCATCATCATCATCATCATCATCATTCAGTAGTCTTATTTTTATCACGTGCCTTCACTGCACTACTAACAGCAGCTCTGTGTGTTTTGGGTATGTGCTGAGGTTTGTTGTGATGCTTGTATTGTTACTGTATTGAAAGTGTTTTACGTAGGATGTGGTGGTGCCTAGTAGTGCTATTGTCCGTATGTTATATATATCTGTAAGTCCTGGTGTTTTTGTTATGTATTTGTCTGAATATTTTTTTTACCATACCTAATGAGACTATTATGACAGGAATTGTATCTGTTTTTAGACTCCACATTCGAGTTACCTCTATTTCCAGGTCTTTGTATTTTGAAAGTTTCTCCATTTCTTTTAGAGAAACGTTGTCATCTGTTGGTATTGATACATCGATAGGAAAGCATTGTTTTTCTTCATGATCTTTAACAACTATATCCGGCCTATTGGCCTAAATTTCTCTATCTATGTGTATTGGCATATCCCATAGTATGGTTGCTTTCTCATTTTCCGTGACCTTTTCTGGCGTGTGCCTATACCATATTTTTTCTGTTGTTATTCCATAGTGTTGGCATAGCTTCCAGTACATATACGTCCCAACTCTATCGTTTGTGGATATATTCCTTCTTAGCCAGGACTGCGCAACCAGTGACAATATGGTTTATTGTTTCTTCCCCATCTCCGCATATTCTGAAGTTACATGTTATGTTTTCTTTTCATTATAAGTTTTTGACAATTTCTGGTGGGGAAGCTTTGTTTTTTTTGCTGCAATTAAAAATCCTTCAGTCTCTGCTTTGTGTCCTGAGTTTCTCAGCCATTTTGGCGATTTTGCTTTGTCTATTTTCTTTGCGTTTAGTTTAACCCAGTATTTGCCACGAAGTGGCTTTTCTTGCCATCGTTTTATCATGATCCGTTGCTGCTTCACTTTTAGTTTGTATTACAGTTGTTTTACAACCTTTTTTGTTTCTTCTTTTTCTTCATAATTGTTAGGAACTATGACTTCTTTTTTGTATTTGTCAGCTTCCTTAAAGACTGAAACCATTTTTGATTTGTTCGTATTTTTGTGACTATTTGTATTTGTTTTCCTTGCTTCTGAAGGAGGTATTTCTGTAGTCCTACGGTGGTTATTTTGTAATAGTTTTCTAGCTGTATAAGTCCCTACAACCTTCTATGCGTTGTATATATAACCTTTTTACCTCAGATTTTGGATAGGGCATCCTAAATCCTGTCATTACTTTTCTTGTTTTCCTGTCTATTTTGATTAGTTCATTTACTGGCCAGTTAAGAATATTGTAACTATCTAGTGTGATGTTGCTACTTTTTACTAGTTTCCCTCTTTTCAAGGTTGCTTTGGCACATTTTTCTAAGCCAAATTTAATGTTTATTTCTTTGGTAATTCCATGGACTGTCTGTAGTAAAGTTTTCAGCTGTTTATCATTTGTAGCGTAGTTTTAAGTCATCGATATATAAGAGATTGCTGATTGTTTTGCCGTAACAGTTGTATCTACACTCATTTCTGTTTAGCATGTCAGATAAAAGTGTCACTGACAAGCAGAAAAGGAGTAAAGAGAGCGTGTCTCCCCTCCCTGGAATATTCTTCTTCTAATGGGGGTGGCTTTTTACTTTTATAGTTCCTCTTTTATCTGGAGCTGTAGCACTGTCTGCCATTTATTCATGGAATGTTTTATATATTTTATGACTATTGGTGCTACCCTGTTCATGGCTAGTGTTTCTAGGATCCATGTGTGGGGAATACTATTAAAAACTTTTCGGTAATTGATCCAGGCCATACTTAGACTCTTCTTCTTTCTACCGCTGTCTTCAGTTATAGATTCATTGATCATTAGCTGATCTTTACTGTCGTATGAGCCCTTGCAGCATCCCTTTTGTTCTTCTGGAAACAGGTTGTTTTTTTCCACATGCTTGCTCGTTTTTTGCGATATTATTGCAGTAAAGGCTTTGTAAATTGTAGGGAGACAAGTTATTGGTCTATAATTTTGTGTGTTTGGGAATTAGGATTATTTTCTCTTCCGTGAGCCATTCAGGCTTTGTCTCTGGCTCTGCTAGTATGTCATGAAATTTCTCAGCCAGCTGTTTATGTGTTCCTGTCAGATATTTAAACCAGAAATTGAGGATCTTATCGTGCCTGGCTGCGTTCCAGTTGTTAATTTTTGCAGTGCCTACGAGACCTCTTCAGTTGTTATAGGGGTCCAACGTTGTTCCGGTGCTGAGTTCGTTGTTTTGATAGACCTTTTCTGTGGTTGTTTCTTCGTCGACCATATCTCTTTCTTCCACTTCTTCTGCTGTTGGTGCTGCATTGATGTCTATTCTATTTTATTATCATTATTATCAAGTGAGAGACCAGCGCATGTAATCAAAGTGACAGCTTCTAACGCTGGGGATGTACTATGGTGCCAGCTGTACACTACCAGTGAACTAAGGTAACACCCTTTATTTTTCGAGCACCATCCGGAGTATTCGAGCGGTTCCAAGCAGTGTTGTTTTCTGCAAGTGCTCCACCCTTATTGCAGTCCCACTTTCTTCCATGTACTTCTCAAGTTTTCTGGAGGCAGAATAGTGACAGAGCTATTTTGCAAGCCCACGTCATCCCACATTTATCTCCACCGCCGCTCCGATCATCCACATCATCTTATTCGGTCAAATCCGAAGTCCCAATTTTTGAGGATAAAACGGATTTGTACTGACATAAAGTGATTACTGGAAACATGCAAATGCTTTTGTATGTCATTATGTCAAACGAGGTTACAGTGAATCACGTTTAAAGGAAATAGCAAGTGAAATTGCTAAGATTAGCAAAGATAGTCAAACCTACACGCATAATTTTAGCAAACAAAATACAACAGATGACAGAATTCCTTTCGTGATTAGCTGGCACCGAGGTTTCGCTGGCATTTCAAAAGTGTTACATGAAAGTTACCAACATGTGGCGAAAACATAACCTAGTTTCAAACAGATATTTCCTCAGCCGCCCATTGTAGCCTTTCGACGGAATAAGAACATAAGAGAATTATTGACCTCTATATCTGACTCCAAGAAAGCGAACATTGGAGTATCTGCACGCTGTACCTTAAAGCACAGCCGCAAGAGAGGTAAGCCCTGTTCATTATGCAGCAACATGAGTGAAGTGAGTTCCATCAGAAATCATAACAGAAATGTTATGATTTATACAGAAGGTGGAACATGTAAAGATTCCAATTTAGTGTACGCTGCAGAATGCATGAAACACAACTTAATTTATGTTGGTTGTACAACGGAACGATTAAACAAAAGGTTCGACGTCAGGCACAAGAACAGTAGTTCAACAGAACTTGCTGAACATTTCGTTTCAAGCGGCTGCAATTTTGAAGCAGACTTGAAAGTGCATATTCTCAAAAAATATTCTGAATCTACCCCACATTCACTTCTCAGAATGTATGAGAAATATGTTTGCGGGTGGGTTATTAACATCACGCCCTGGAGGAATGAATAAGATGACATGAGAATATCATCAAATTTATACAAAACTTTGATTGAATAGTCTTCTTTTTCTCTTTTTCTTTCCTTTTTTCTGTCGTCTTCATTTTTCTATTTTTTTCTTTCTTTCCGCCTGTTATAAAACTTAAAAGCTGGTGATGTCATTCCATCAACGTATGGACGTTGGTTGCTCTCTTTTATAGTTTACGTTTAAATTTCTGTAATTTTTAATTTTTAATCACCTCTTATTTTGAACTTGACAAAGACAGACGTACTGTTGAAATATTGTTCAAATAAAATATCTATACAATCGAATCGCACTCTTCGTCTTTGACTATTTGCCTTCGTGAAGAGTTACGTCAATCCTTTTAGAAATATAATATATTATCATTATTATTATTATTATTATTATTATCTTTGCACAGTTTCTAACGCTGGAGATGTACTATAGTGCCAGCTGTTCACTACCAGTGAACTAAGGTAACACCCCTTATTTTTCGAGCACCATCCGGAGTACTCGAGCGGTTCCAAGCAGTGTTGTTTTCTGCAAGTGCTCCACCCTTATTGCAGCCCCTATTTCTTCCATGTACTTATCAAGATTTTTACCCACTGTTCCCAGGGCTCCGACAATTATTTGTACAACTACCAACTTTTTCATCGACCACAACTGCTTAACCTCCCAAACTAACCTGTCATATCTTCTGACTTTTCTTTCTTCATTATCGCATACCTTGTTGTCAGGTAGGCATGCTATATCTATGATCTAGCATAGTTTGCTTTCTTTCTTAATTAACACTATATCTGGCTTCCTACTCTCTATCTCATGGTCGCACTGAATCATAAAATCCCATAAGATATTTGCATTATCATTTTCGATGATGCCTTCGGGTTTATGTTCGTACCACGTTTTTGCTCTTTCAAGTCCACACTTGTTGCAAAGTGTCCAATGGACAAGCCTTACTATATTGTCATGACGTCTCATATTCTTTCTGGGCTAGTGGCGTAAATTGAATGGTAATATGCCATACGGTTTCATCATTTTGTCTACAAATTCTGCCGTTAATACTTTCTGATGTGTTGTCCATTCTGTATTTGATGTAATTCGTTCTTCGTTCTTGCTCTTGGGAAGCACATGTAAGAGTCTCCGTTTCCAGCTTTAAATCACTTTTAGTCATCCATAGCCAACTTTTCTCTGTGTGTGCCTTATTTTCAACATCTCTATGAAATTGTCCATGCATTCTTTTCTTTATCCATATATTTTCAGTTTCATTTATTCTCAAGTGCTTGCACAGTACTTTATCTTTGCAATCTTCCATCCTACCCAAGCCTGACCTTCTTACTTCCAATAATAGTAATTCTGTGGCATTTTTTACATACCATGCTATGTTGTCTTCTTCTGCTCTAACCTGTGTTCGCATTCAATCAGTCTTCTTCCCCCCTCTTATTCTTGGTACATACAGTCTGTCTGTGTCAATTTTTGGGTGGAGTATCCCACATCTAATTAGCAACTTCCTTGTCCGTTTAATTTCGACTTAAGGATCAGTCTCAGTCTGCACGAGTACTCCACCTTAAATTGTTTCTATCATTTCCTTCTCTATCAATTTATTCGTTTCCAAAATCTCCAAGTACTTATAGCCCGTCTCTTCTATGTACTTCATAACCTTTCCCGACGGTATCGCTATCCCGTCGATACATTTAATTTTGCTTATCTTCAAGACTAACACACCACACTTTTTCAGTCGGAACTCCATTTCGATATCGGCACTGGAAGTAGACACCGTATCAACGAGGGAACTGACATGGGATTCATCTTTACCATAGAGTTTGACGTCACCCATGAATAACAAGTGGTTGACATTTTGCTGGCGGCTTTTGAATACATACCCAACTTTTGCTTTCCTCAGGACCAGTGTTAGTAGTATCATGCACATTACAAAGATCAGTGGGGACAGGCAGTCCCCTTGGATGATGCATACTACTACTACTACTACTACTACTACTACTAATACTACTACTACTACTACTACTACTACTACTACTACTACTGTTGTCATTATTAAGACTATTTCACGCTATATTGATTAAGAGGGATGCTGTCGTGTAATTTGTCGGAAACAGCAATCCTCAAATCTCAAGAATATTTCTTAGAATGCTTACAGAATACAGGATCGCACTCTTCTGCATATCGACAATGCCAGTTTCAATTCCAATATATTCCAGTCTCTTAATGCACCAATTACCATAGAGTTATTTGTCATCTTAGACTTCCTCCTCTACTCTCTAGTTAGGTTCTGATATTACTCAATTTTCTCAGTTTCTTAAGCATCCCCTCTTTTATCATACTGAATTGCAAAATCTACGATCTTAGGCTGCTTGTTTTAATTATTTTTTTACACTCATATATTGTCTTTTTGTTTCTATAGTTTGGTCACTTTTATGGAGGAACCATATAAAATCCTGTAATCATTCTTTATCCCAACCTCTAGCTCGTTTTCACACCACTTTTCTACCATTTTGAATCCATACCCTCGGCTAACCTATCAATGCACTCGTTTAAATATACAATCATGTCTGTGCTTAAAAACTTCCTGTGTTAGCTTATTGCGTTCACTTAAGTGACGGTTAGTATTATCGTCTTCTTTCCTACAGGTTCTGCGTTTGCTCTCTGACAGTTTTTTTTTCGTTAATCAAGCGACTAATAATTAGTATTTCTGTTTTTCGCTTCAGTTTTCTGTCTGTCAAACAAACCAGCATCTTCCATTTGTTTCAAAGGAATCTTTCTCATTCATTATGCAGATAACCAGAAGTAGCAGCAAATACTGAATAAAATTATAAAACTCTGAAATGAGTTTAAGATTTTAATGAAACCTTACGGAATTTAGATCTGTTTTTATTTTCATTTAGAAAATGCAATATTCTAAAATCACTTTCAGCCAGTATAGTTAGAAAATTAATAGTTATAATTGGCATCTAGATATAATAGTTGTGATTAGTTACATCGAAAATGATTATAGCTGGCAGTATTAATTGGTTGGTATTCTTGTTGCTTTTGTATATTTTGTTTCTGTAAAAAACAGTTTATTTAAGCGTTTTGTGTTCTTGAAAAACCAGTCACGATTTCATTCTGAAGCAATGATGCAATATAAGATACTGGGAATGGATTACCATTTCCTTCTCCATACCAGTCTTCTTAATTATCCAGTCTCCCTCCTGTTTATATCAGATAGCAGCTGTTCCACCATCGCCCGTCTCAATACCGTAAAATATCCTGTACCATTACAAAGTGTCTTCCTCAAATACACGCTGACAATGATTCACAACCCACTATTTATTTGTCTGACAGGCAAATCTACTAATGAATCAACACTCTCTACATATGTCTATTAAAATTATTTTGATTGATGAAGCCGAAAGGTGTCCGCAACCTTTCTGGTAACAATGAAATTATTGGTGTTTACTTGGAACGTATAAAAAAAATATATGAGCAAGGTTGAGATTGGTGAAGTCTCTGGTCTCAGATTTAGTAATGAGAAACAGAGAATGAGACACGACAGTCTACGTAGATCTACTACGTGTGTATATGCAAGTATGGCATAACTATGAGGAGGTGGCTATAGATATAGCTAAGCTATATTACTATAGATATATTAGACATGTGTAATAAATATGTTTGCTATAGGTATGGCATAAATATATTACTTTAGATATGGTACACATGTGTGCTTACCAGAAGTATGTTATAAATATGTTTGCTATCGATATAGTATACTAGTATACATACATTACTATAGATATGGCATAGATATGTAGTTATTATTTATGCCACACCTATATTTGGTTGCTATGTATATAGTGCGAAGACTCATGCTCAGTGGACAGAGCGTTGGGCTCACAGTCATGAGGTAGTAGGTTGCGACATCACTGGCACCAAGCTGTATCGGTAGCGTGTAGAGGAAAGGCCAGTATGCATGGATGACTTCTGGTTTCCATAAACAACCTTGCCCAGAATTGTGCCTCGGAGCATAAGTTCAATCCCATGGTCATTATTGACCGAAGGGGATCTTTACCCTTTCTATACTTTTTATTTGTTTCAGTCATTTGACTGCGGCCATGCTGGAGCACCGTCTTTTAGTCGAACAAATCGACTCCAGGATTTATTTTTTTGTAAGCCTTGTACTTATTTTATCGTACTCTTTCACCGAACCGCTAAGTTACAGGGACGTAAACACCAACATCGGTTGTCATGCGATGGTAGAGGGACACAAACACAGAGACATAAACATATACATATATATATACGACGAGCTTCTTTCAATTTCCGTCTTTCAAATCCACTCACAAGGCATTCTGGTAACAATGAAATTATTGGTGTTTACTTGGAACGTATAAAAAAATATATGAGCAGAGTTGAGATTAGTGAAGTAGGCTTTGGTAGAAGACAGTTGCCCAAGGTGCCACGCAGTGGGACTGAACTTGGAACCATGTGGTTGGTAAGCAAGCTGCTCACCACACAAGCAGCTTACTACATAGATACTCCTACGCCTATATATATATATATATATATATATATATATATATATATATATATATACATACACACACACACACACACACACACACACACACACATATATATATAGTATAGACGTGTTCGTTACAGACATGCTATAGGCTTGTTACAATAGTTATGTCGTAGTCCTGTGGTTGCTATAAATATAAGACAGATCTATTGCTAAACGTGTTCATTATTTACAATGGACGAACAAGTGTCCTCACCTTGTTCGTTGCTACGACAACTCTCCAGCTTTTATCAGAAGTTCTGGTGGAATTTCGAACCCACCTTTTTCTTTGAACTCAGAATCCGAGAGCTAATAGCCCACGCTCTTTTTCACTATGCTCGTAAACAATTATAGAGTGAATATTGGGGCTTATAAACCTAATATTTATCTTTTCTTAATACCGTACCGGTTCCCATATTACATTCATATCTGCACTAGGTCTGCTTAGGAGATTATTGTATCCTAACATTTGTGCTGCCTCTTTTAACTTTCGTATTTTCCAGTGGTGTTCTCTTTCTATCATTTTAACTTTATCCCACTGGGGCAGTAGTCTCCATTTTTCTATACATAATCAGCTATACCCAATTTTTCAATATCCCTTCGTATCACAGCTTTACGATGTTCTTCTTCACTTACTTTAAGGTGGCAGCATGTTTTTCCTTTGTATACCCTACGCAACTGTATGGGATGGAGTACACGCAGTGTTTGGTCATATTCTTTTCTATGGCTGGTTTTACTCGGAGGAGATATTTGCGAAGTGTTGTACTACTTCAGAATACTTCTCTGATGTCATATGGATCGCATATCTTTTGTATCTTTTCCGAGAGGCCTTTGACATAGGGTAAACAGACTGTGACGCGTTTATGGGTTTCATCCTCTCTCCACTTCCTAACTGGAGTGGTTAGTATGTTTTCTGAGTAGTTGTTGCACAGTAGATTATTTCTTAGCCTGATCATTTCTTCGTGGTGAGTATCTGGATCGCTACTTATAGCCTTGCTCAATGTTTTAGGCACTCTTTATACTGTATGGATGGTGAGAATTGAAGTTGCGGTATTGTCCAGTGTAGGTTGGCTGGCGGTATGTGGATGTCCTGAACTCATACTCAGTGCGTGTTATTAATACATCCATAAATGCCAGCTGATTGTCTTTCTCCTTTTCCATTGAGAACTGTATGGATGGCTTTATTGACTTCATGATCTAGAAGTACTTGGACATACTCCTGGTGGGGCCAGAGTATAAAGGTGTCATCAACATATTGAAGCCATAAGGTTGGTTTGAGTGGTGCTGATCCTAAAGCCAAATTCTCAAAGGAATGAGAGCAGAGTACCCCATTAGTCAAATAAAGAATTGGATTCGAAATTCCATCAGAACACCTGACGAAGGCTGGAGAGTACATCAGCTGAAATGTTGTTGTAACAACAAACAAGGTGGGGACACACATCCGTCCATTGTAAATAATGTGCATAGTTCCTCATCTCAAAAATATAGAACAGTCGTATGTAGTTGCTGATTGATGTACATATAACATTAATATCTTACAACAGATATGTAATAGATATGCAATCGTTCATCAATGAAAGTAAGATGCAGTTTTTGTAACGAGTGAAGTATTTTAGCAGTGTGCTATTTATTAGCATGCAAGATACAGTGACATATGTATGTTTTGTGTTCTGTTTATTGATTGATTCTCTGCCTTGATGAATGAAACTGTTCTCACATTTTCGTTTCAAGATGCTATCGTCTTATCTATTACATGTAGTAATGCAGGTCTGACGAGTGATGACGGTTTTAGTGTGCAGTGGACGATGGAAGTGGTAAAGAAGTGAAGGATTCCATCATCTACATTTTAGTTGATGACTGGTTAAAAGCACCAATGAGTAGTTGATGTCCACAAGAGTATGTTAAACATTACAGATCCTTGGACTACATTTCAGTTGTTAATGTGAATGAAGCAAAGAAATCTTCATGTAATTAGCTGCATCAGTAGTTTGGTGTTCCCCAACACCAAAATATAGATAGGCTCGAACACCACTTTAGTGATCCCCAAAGCCCAAACAATAGATATCTTCTAACACCACACTACCACTGTCCTCGAACGCTGAACAATAGATGTCTTCACCGAAACTGAGACAATGCTGTTAAACTCGAAGCTGCGTTAAGCAGAGCGGGTCTTCCGAATAGAGGATGATTACCTGCACAATATTGTGCTAGATGATGAACTCTACACTTGCAACCGTGGCTGATGTGCACCAAAAGAAAAGGTACAGGAATATCATGAAGAAATCCCTTAGTGTGTGTCACACTTTTCACATTGTTCATCAACGGTGGTCTACTGCAGCCATCAGTTTTTTTCCTCCTTCGAGAATACAAGTAGAGCTATCTTCGAAGACAAAAGCTGATTATAGAAATAGAGTGACACAAATGCACCAAATCCTTTGAGAGAATTTACGAATTTGACTTGCAGCACCTGCGGTCAGGTCTGTCCATCTCGTATTGGCATAGTCAGCTTCCATCAAACCTGCAGTAGACCTGGACATTTTCCTTCATGAATCGTCATTCGTAAAGCCAAATGTATGAGTATGGTGTGAAGTTTTCAGAAAAGTTAATCGATCATTTTGGTTAAATTGCAGTTCGGAACCGATTTCTTTACATCACTGCTGTTATGAGCGAAAACATTATCATATTCACTATTTCTAATAATTTCAATCACGTAGGATAACCAATGATAAATGATGATGCTGTAATTTGCATGAGACTGTGTTACAAATAACGTTTTATTCCTTAGTTTAAGTTCACAAATTTATTAAAGTCAGAAGTCAATGCCTGTCTCCATCTTATAGACCCATTAAGTCAGAGTTTATCCCAGTTTCCGTTGTATTTAAGCGACTGAAGGTATAGGATATACCACTGAATAAGATACCCGTTCACTGTAGAGCTAATTTCCAGCAAGTGCCGGTACTCGTTTTCAGTTGAGTGAACTCAACCAACATAAACTGAAGCACCTTGCTCAAGAACACAACGTACTACACCGATTCAAGAATGGATCCCGTGACTTGACGATTGTGACACCATCATTCAAATTACATCGCTATGCACCTTTCCATATTTATAGAAGATGCAAATTAGTGAGACGTTTTTTTGTCTTTATTGCCAAAAGGTGGTAGTGTTGTGAATTTGATTCTGTTTAGATGCATTAAACTGAAATCGAATCGTAGACTGTTCCTTAAGGCTGTGTGCTACAGTATTTTAAATTTGATTGTGACTTGGAGCCTTATACTTGATAATTTAACATTAGATCCTTCATTTCTGATCACAATAAGTTTTCAGAAATTGCTTGAATTTAGCTCGAACTTTCAATTAAATTCGAGACTTGAAAGGCTTAAATTTTGATTTTCATTTAAATAGCAGCCTTCGGCATTTACCAGAGTTTTGTAGCCAATTTTAGTATGTTAATGATTGTCATTACTAGTTCTGCAGTGCAATGTAAGAAACGCAATAAAGATAACTATTTAGTTTGAAACTGCATCACAATAATTTAGCCCAGAGAAAAAGAAAGCAGTTACTCAACTTGCTAGAAATATCAATCAAATTCCTGCAAATCACACCTAACCGTCTTAATCAAGGAAGGAGACATTGCAGCCCTAGATTTATAAAAAAAAATCCCAGACAGGATGGTCACGACATGAACACCTTTGACCATAGTTCTATTCAATATTTACCGATGCGAGGTTAAGCAACAACTACATTTAATATTAGGTACTGTAAATCGTCAAGTTTGAGTCTTTGATGTATTGGCTATCGTCTGCTTAATTTTCTATATATTTTGTTATCACGTTTATTAAAATAAAACTTTTCACGTTGATACAGAGCCAGTAATTTGATTAATAGACCAAGAAAAACAGAAAACTGATTTTCGTATGTTTATCAATGGGGCTTAAGAGATATAAATAAGCCATGCTACATTGAACTGAGACTTAAAGAACTGACCTGGAAACCGACGCATATCGAAGCACATGGATAAACCAAGTTATTAAATGTTGCAACCATTATGTCGCCTAAGAATGTAGCTGTTGTTGGCCTTAGTGACGGTATTGGAGTACGGAAGAAAATGATAGATGGTCATGTATGATAGTATGAGTTATTGATTTATTTGATAATTAATGAATAATGCAATGACTCCTTGTAAATAATACAAAGAACATTGGAGCCGGCCTTGTAGCAATAAAATATTCAAATATATTTTCATCACGTTCGTCATTTTTTAAAGAGGCTGATGACATTCTTTTCGTGATATATCGTATTGCGATCGATCAATGATTGATGCATACATGATCAATAAATATATACAAAGAACTAAAGCAGATGGCTACCACATATACGTAGTTACTGCACATAAACGTACACAATTACTACCTATATACATGCTGCTATCACAAAGAGGCATTCAACTGTTACACAAATACAGATACACACATACACATGTATACATATATTTATATACATACATACATGCATATATATACACATGTATACATACATACATGCCTACACACACACACACACACACACACACACACTCACACACACACACACACACACACACACACAAACACACACACACACACACATACATGTATGCATGAAAAATATGGTCATCTGAACTCTCAGTTTACAACAAACATCACCTACAACACCTTTGCAGAGCCTATCCTCACGCTCACACCTGGCTTTCTAAATTAATCACTGCAAAAGCTAGCAAGTTGCTCTATGTTACTGGAACCTTTAATGTCAATAGAGATGTAAACAGGCTATATCTTCCGCTCATGGACGGTAGCGGTGGTTTAAATCTGTATAGAAACACGTACTCTGACACTGAAGTGATGTCTGCAGCAGAGGAAAGAGACGAGTAACTATCTTGCCCCAGTTCACTAGCGCGAAAACAGCAGAGTCATTAGAATAGTTAGTGAACTTGAGGAAGCGCATAAAATAAGAAACGAGGCAAATCTCTTCAGTTCATAGGACTTTGGTACGAAAGATTCAAGCAATAGACGGTATAAATCACCGACAAGCTTATGACATCCTCTTTGAAGGCTACCTCTATGCAATTCAAGAGGAAGAGATCCCCATCCAAAACTTGCTGCATAAAAGGTATAAAACATCGACAGGCAACAAATATAGGCTGTGCAAAACTAAAACTAAAGACATCGACCATATTATTGCTAACTGCGAGAGAATGTATGAGAGATAGCATGTTAGCATGAGACATGGTGTAGTGGTTAAAATAATCTGCAACAGAAGAAGAAGAAAACAACAACAGATGAAGTTGACTTTTTTGACACCGATGAATTAAAAGAAAATTAGTGGAACTTAAATACTTGAAATGCCATCATGTTAAAAGATAACCAGCCAGATATTGTTGTGTGAGACCCAACAATATATTTTGAGGAAAACAGTTGTCCTCTGGTTACAAAAATACAAAACAAAGAAAACCGCTTTCGCAGAACCGCTAAGTTACAGTGACATAAACAAACCAATACTGACACCGGTTGTCAAGCGGTGATAAGATGCAAACACAAAGTATTACATGCACACGCACGCACACGCGCACACACACACACACACACACACACACACACACACACACACACACACACATATATATACATACAAACAGACAGACAGACAGATATTGCTGAAGACTTCCTGGCTTAAGAGTCCCGGGAAAGGCCTGGCTGGAGGCTCAACCGCCCGAGTTCTTTTACAGGGCTTAGAAGAACTGAAGAACCGTTGCAATAAGTGCATGAATCTGAAAGGGAAATGTGTTGAATGAAATCATAATAAACTGATCCTCCTGTATTTTCTTTTATCCAAAGTCAGGAACTTTTCAACACCCAATCGAACATTCATACATACATACATACATACATACATACATACATGCATGCATGCATACATATACATACATACATACATATTTCTGAATTAGTAAAACAAATTACTTTAACATCTTCAGTAGAATATACCAAAAGTACATAAATATAAATACATATACATATCTATACAAATAACTCCGTATATATACAAATATATACTTACATACACTTATATAAGAGGCAAATTCAATTATTCATCACAACCGCGTGCGTATTTGATCAAGATAATACCGCAGTAAATATCAGCACCGAAGTGATTAATAAATATGTATGCATACATAATTAAGGATAAAACAAATAATGATTCCTGCATGTTGAGAAAACGGCTGCAGACCATTAATTGATAAAATTTATACATAAAGAACATGGTAGAGACCTTAGAAGGGGAGTAAGGTTGTGTATACTGGAGTTGTAAAGTAAGAGTATATTCATCTAAAGCGTTAAGCATAAGAAGGCTCAAGTAGATATAATTAGTGAAAATGTCATATTGTGGTATTATGTACATCCTTATTACATCAATGTGGAGGCGCGTGGTTTAGTGGTTAGGGTGTCAGCATCATGATTGTAAGATTGTGGTTTCTGAGTAAAGCACTTCATTTCACGTTGCTCCTGTCCACGCAGCTGGCAAAAATTAGTAACACTGCGATGGACTGGCGTCCCGTCCAGCGGGGGAACACATACGCCATTGAAACCGGGCCCATGAGCCTGGCTAGGCTTTAAAAGGGCGCATTTATTATTTTATTTATTACATCAATAGAAATTAATATGTAGAGTTTAAGTTTAATTCAAGTGTGTATAGTTATTAATATTTAATAAAAGTAGAGGACATTCTTGGCAGTCTATTACTTATTATAAATATCGAAAGGGTTAAAAGACTAATAAGAATATTAAGTTAATGTTAGGTAACATAAAGATTATAATATAGAATAAAATAAATCAAAATAGAGTAAAGAGTGAAAGTAGATAGAGAAATATAAATAAATGAATAAATAATTTATAAGTTATTACCTTTCTCTCCTTAAAACGTTATCATTGTGCTAGACTAATAAAGATAAAGCACTATTGGACAAAATTTAATTTAAAGATTTTAGATATGCAGCGTTCGCTTGATGATATACCGGATGTAAATACATTAAGTGGCTCGAGTTAGGAGATATTGTATTTAACATAAATAAATACACAAATAAGAGTTAAAGGGAATAAATATATGCTAATAAAAGTAAAAATAAGGGTTTAAATATGGGTTAATTCAACAAGTTAAATTTAAATCTGTTAAAAATTTATTGAAATAGTTAAATATATATATAGTTAAATATAAAGCCCTAAAAACCGGAAATAGTATTCATATAGAGGTGAATGGCTAAAGAGAATCTAGGAATAATCTAAGTTAGGGACACACCAAAGCGAAAACGGGTAGAACTAAATAAATGTTATTTACAGTGAGCTAGGAAAAAGCTACAGGTTTGGTTCATATAGTATAATGAATTTAATTTAGAGAAGAGCTTATGAAAACCTAGGAACAATCTCCATTCCAATATTGAATAATTTTGAGGCTAGTGTTCACTATTCGTTCCGTGAATAGTATCAGAATACACCTGTCCTCTATAACCTCATCAGCGACTTGTTTCCTCGGTCTCATTAATTTTGGGCTTTTTCTGTTTTTCGTTCTATCATCTATGTTATTCTTTCTTTCTAATATTGCTCTACACTTTCGTCCTCTCTTTTTATCTTTCTATGAGGTCGTGGAATGTGCTAGAAACACTAGCGAAATCTCTCTTAAATCAGATATCTTTTTATCTGAAAAATATTAAAAAAATATGCGCAGAAACAAATCGTGGATTCCGACTGTCCGTATTTTAAACCTGTGATTACAAAAAGTTTCAATAAAACACGAAAATTTGGGATTTATGGGGTGGGGTGAGTGTGTCCTGGTTAATAAAAAAAAATTGTTAATTTCACTATTGCTTTTAAATTACGCCCCATTTTCTGTTTTAAAATAAAGGAAATGGGGATTAAATTTTTTTTTTAACTATGAAGGTTTTTCCCATTGTTTTTACGTGCGTGGTGTAAAAACAAAAAACAATATAGTCAAAATCGGTACTGAGTGGGCAAGGGGTTGAAAAAGTCATGAATTTCCAAAAACATTTTTTTACTTTTACCAAAAAGGCGCCTCCCATTGATTTTAAGTGCATAGTGAAAAAAAAAAGACAAAACAAAAAACAAAACAGACAAACAAACAAATGAACAAAATCGGTCTGCAAGGATGGAGGTGGTGTGGATTCATAAAATCTCAAACATTGCTTTTTTTTTTTCATAAAAAGATGGGCGCCCACTATTTGCAAGAGTATGGGGAAAAAATATTGAGAAATCCCTCTCGAAACGGGAGAAAATCCGACTTATGTAAGAGTGCTATTCCGAAAGTCGGTCAAGTCATTCTATTGTGAAAATTACCCAGCAATGACGGGATACTCAGCTAGTACATATAGAAAATAAGTAATTTCTCCGTAGGAATCACAATTGAAACATTTGGCTATGTTAAAAGCAAATAAGACAGAGAAGAGAATACCTATATTATTAGTCACTTAGAATTCCATTTTATGGAGTTTTACTCTGATCACCCAACCCGAATTTTACGCACACCCAAATACTTACAAACTGCTGCGTAATCGCATTAAATTAATTATGTATGGTGTCTTTATACACACTGCTGTATATAAGATTTTGAGAGAATGTGGAATATTTCGAAGCACCAGCATAAAGTTGTAAGTAATAGCATGCAAGTATTACGTTGAATCTTTATATAATTAAGAAGAAATTACATAAGACTTAGAAGTTCTCATCCAAATAATCTAAATAAATGTGGTGCGTAATATGTACACACAAACGCACACACTATCTGAAAGAGGATTAAAAGAAAACTTACATGGTTTTCATGCTGGACGTGTCTTTTTATTAAACAGAATTCATGATCTAGAAATCAATTTAATATGTCAAACTTGATATAAGGCAGCGAACTAACGGAATCAATAGCGCAAACTCTTTGAACTCTTTATGTTCTGAGTTCAAATTCTTCCAAGGTCGACTTTGGCTTTTATCTTTTTGGGATCGATAAAATATTTATTAAGTAGAGCATTGGGATCGATAAAATATGTACCAAGTAACCGATTTACACCCTCCCCGAAATTGCTGGCCTTGTTTCAAATTATGAAATCAATGTGTCACTTGTTATGGGGGTGAGCCAGCAGAATCGTTAATATGCGTGGCAAAATGCTTAGCAGCATTTCGAAACTCTACCTAGTTCGACTTTGCGTTTGATAATTTCGGGGTCGACAAAATAAGTACCAGTAGAGCAATGGGGTCGATGTAATCGACGTAGCCCCTCCTTTGAAATTGCTGACCTTGTCCAAAAATTTGACATCTTTATGTGTAACTTGTTGATATACGTTTCTCCTATAAATATATGCGAATATATTGCATGCAAGCTCAAAACTACTTGTGAAATTAGGAATTTATCAATAGCAGCTAAATATTTGGCTATGTGGAACCATCACCTGAAATTCTTTGAGGTTTTTGCTTTGACCCTTTCTATTCAGCGTTCAAAACCCATAGGCATCAGCTTTGTCTTTTATCCTCACAAAGCTCATAGAATATGTTGGACTGCTATTATGCTGGGACTCCATATTCAAAACTATATTTAACTTATATCAACTCCAGTATTTGAATTTTTTTAAATTCTAAGTTATCTTGAGTGGAGTTTGTTCTCAGAATGAAAAGGGACATAACCAAATACCACAAAGATTTTGCCTGATGACATCGATTATGCCAGTCCATAGTACATGAAAGGAAGACTAATGAAAATGAGAAACGATGGTTCTGGCGGTAGTGGTGATGATTCTTTTCTACTCTAGGCACAAGGCTCGAAATTTTTAGATCGACCTCAGTAGGCATCTGGCACTTAATTTAACCACCCCGAAAGGATGAAAGGCAAAGTAGAACTCGGCAGAGGTAGTCGTGGTGATTATGATGATAATGATGATGACGATGACATTTTAAGGAACTAAAGTACAAGAAAGAACGTGATGGCTAATTGATTGAAAAGCTCCTGTATACATGACTGTATGGCGAAGAATTTCCTTTTGGAAACATGTGATTCTGAGTTTGATCCCACTTAGCAGCACTGGACAAGGTTTTCTACTACAGTTTCAAATCAAGGAAAGCAATACTTTGACAGTAGAATTTAGTACATGGCAACTGTGTTGAAAGATATTGGCTCTTACACACACACATATGCACACGCCCAAACATGTACACAAACACACATACATATATTCATATTATGCCACACACACACACGCACACAGTGGAAGGGATGCTGAAAAGTTCCTGGCTTTCGATAAAAGCAAATAGAGGGCGATCAGTTAATTATGATTTTATTCAACAAATTCCCCTCTCAGATTCACACGCTTATTGCAGCGGTCCTTCAGTTTTTCTAATCCCTGTAAAAAAAATTGAAAGTTTGACCCTCCAACCAGGCCTTTCGCGTTACCTTTAAAGAGAGGTACTTTTCAGTATCCCCTCGAATATATATATATATATATATATATATATATATATATATATATATATATATATATATCCTTTTTCTCCTTTTTTTCGCCCTTTCAAAGCCTAGCCAGGAGTACAGCAGGGTTGCCACCACCCCCCGCCGGAGTCTCGTGGAGTTTAGGTGTATATATATATCAAAATAATCAAAAAGCATATCGAAAGTTAATGCAGTACAGTCGTTCCTTGCGACTCCATTTAATTAAGCAATGTGAGCATTGCATCAAATATAAAATGCAGAGCAATCCTCAGCTGCACAAAGATATAGAAATTTAATGAAATTACATTTACTGTATCTACACAATATACCAACTTTATTTTATATACTTTTGACCTAGGTACCTTATGTTAATACTTCTCCTGCTCCATTATGAACTGGTCTGTTAGTCGAGACCCCCCCTTTCGTAGTTTGTCACTAAACCCTAAGAAATTTTATAACTTTATCATCCACGTTTACTGTCTATACTGTTTGCCCCTTTCCCTACAAAGAAAATGCCAGTGCCTTCTTAAGCTTTGAATCACTTGGTCTGATAAGATGGTCCTTTAATCAGAAACAAAAAAAACAAATAAAATCAATGACAGTAAAATATCTGCTTAAAATTATTTACTAGCCTGTAAGTCAGATACATTTACTCTGCAATATTGTTTGCATTATAACAGTTTCAAAATTTTGGAACAAAGCCAGCAGTTTTCTTGGGTCAGTTACATAGACACCTCTACCCCCAGTACCTGACTGTTACTTTATTTTATCGGCACCGAAAGGATAAATATCGAAGGTGATCTTGGTAGGATTTGAAATAATCTTTTTTGAACATTTCATTCGGAAGGTTGTAGCCAAATTAATCAGCTCAACACTGCACAAGAAATTATACTATAAATCTAGGCTGGATTTAATTGAAATTCACGTAAAATAATTGTTTCAAATTTTGGCAGACAGATAGCAACTTTAGGAGGAGATCGCATATACTCTTGTACTTGACTAGTTCTTTATTTTATCGACTCTGAAAAGATAAATGAAGTTGGCCTCGGCGTGATTTGAACTCTGAGCGTAATTCATTTTGTTCAACTCGCTAATGAATCGGCCAGCTCACCGACTTTGCGAGATAAACAATTATCACAAAATATTTAGTAACCATAAACTTCTCTGTCAGATACTACACCATTCTAACTATGCATATATCAACCAAATCAGTTATGCATAAACATTGTTAATATAATATATTCTATATTCCGCCGAGGTCGACTTTGCCTTTCATCTTTCGGGCTCGATGAATTAAGTACCAGTTGCGTACTGGAGTCGATCTAATCGACTGGTCCCCTCCCCCAAAATTTCGGGCCGTGTACCTAGAGTAGGAAAGAATATAATATATTCTATATCATCTGTCTTTACGTTCTAAGTTCAAGTTCCATTGAGGTCGACTTCGCATTTCATCCTTTCGGGGTCTATAAAATAAGTGCCAGTTGAGTACTGGGGTCGATGTAATCGACTTACCCTTCCCTCGAAATTGCTGACCTAGTGCTAAACTTTAAAACCAATATAATATGTTTTATATATCAAATTTAGATTGGTGGATAACACAGTAAAGAAAGGGAAAGCAATGGAATCCGAAGGCTCTGTCAATATAAACAACTTGCAAAATACTATTTGTTCAAGTAAGGGAAAAGGGAAAGAAGAAATACAGGTGATTATTGGGATTATATTCTGGAGATCTTACGTCCACCCCTCACACTTTGACTAAGAAGGTTCTGCACGTTGCGCTCCTGCAACAAGAGCAATTAGAGTTATTGTGATTATTTCTTGGAATTCCAAAGCCCCGAACCACCTTTCTAGACATCATCTATCTCACAGACACACACAAACAAATACACTCACAAAGCGCAATGTCCTGTTTCATAGCTGGCACTAGAGATAAAGAAATATATAGATATTTCTCATTATGAAAGCTATACTCATTTCTAGGGCAGAGTATGGTTGACTAAAGTGGCGTCATTGCGTTACCTGTTTTTAAAGTTGAAAACCAAAGTCGGCCACACTGAATTTGAACATATGACGCAGAGCGATAGAATATAAACTACGATTTAGTTTGCTACATCACCATTTCTATCTCTTTACTTGTTCTGCTGAGGAATATATTCTTTGCGATATTTGCTTGATTAAATAAGGAGATAAGAAGAGAAATCTATACGAGTGCTTTTGATGTTTTCTGAACTAGGAAAATTAAATGAAAAATATAAAGAATTCATACATGATACAAACGGACGAAACTGCAAAAAAAAAAAAAAAAGTCTATATGAAAATGACAATATTAGCTTAGAATTTCATCAATGTTTAGTTTGCCGTCCATATTCTGGTTGCCAATGTGAAATATTACATGTAGCCAGTTCTTGTGTCAGTCCATTATTTTGACACTAAATATGACTATTCTAATAAAATAGATAAGGCAGATAAATGACTGAGACTATTTTCCCTTCAGATCAATTCCATTGCCTTTACGTTTGTAGCTTTCATATCATTTTATGTTTGGGCTTACATATTTTATTAAAGTAGAAAGTTGCATTACTAAATATATAACTTAGATACTTTGAATATTCAATATTTCTTTTTATCATCATCTAACATACAAAGTGTATCATTATGCAACAAAGACAACGTTAGATGATTGGAACCAGAGTGATAGCATATCAATATATGTTTGCTAGTCGAGAGATGCTGCCGCTGCTGATACTACTACTTCTGGTTATTGTACAGCACAGCAAATTTATATTGGGTTGTAGTTCGATTTTTGACTGAAGCCAATTAAGTCTGTTTACAATTGCTGCAATTGCTAATTACTTTTCTCCAGTAATTATGTAGCACAGTTGTCTAGCTAATTAAAACCATTAATAACCACTCAGATCACCACTGGTGAGATTTCCAGTGAAGAAGAGCGTCAAAGAAAGCGATACAATCTCTCTAAAGAACTTCCTCGTATGTCTTGAAATTTCTTCAGAGACAACGACTAGGAGCGTAGTTTTAGCAGCAGCGGCAAGCTTCTCAGACACACCTGATGTAGAATATCTCAGATCATCGCAGAAACCTCAGATTGACTGCAGACTATGCTAATAGAGCTGAATATACAGAGTTCAGGTTTAGCGCTCAAACTATATTGCATTTAAACAAAATATATGCGGTTTGATAATGTAGAGCACTGCTAGTTAGAGGTGGGAAGCAATGAAATGAGGGAGACTGAATGAGTATATCTACTTGAGAGGATAGTAAATATATGTCGAGACATGACCGCTAAAATCACGTGTAGAGTAAGAACAGGCTGGAAGGTATTTGCTTTGATTAAAGATCTACTCAGAGTTGGACAAACCCCTACGTGACAATCTCATCAATAGCATCTTCCTATCAGTGCTCTAATAATACACATACATACGTACATATATATGTGTATACGTGCGTGTGTGTGTGTGTGTGTCTGCGTGTATACGTTATCTGATCAATAAGTGTCCGGACTGTTGCCATAGTAACGAAACTAAAGCACGCAGAATGAAGCCATTTGGCCCAGATTGACCTTAAACTTTGTTGTGCATGCGCACTAAGTTTTTACCTTGTAGATTACTTCCACTGTTTACAGTAGTGCTTGGAAGAAAGGTGTGTAGCGTGTGATCGTCGCATTGGTCATGACAGAGAAAGTTGAGTAGGGAATCTGCATCAAGTTTTGCCGAAAGTTTGGTAATACCTGCTCAGAAGCCTACGCAAACTTTTCAAAAAGTCTTCCTCGTGCTTAACACCATCAAGGAGATCTTGTACAACTGATACCCCAGTGTCCTTTTGGTCAGCTGAAAGCAGTTTTGGCACAAATATGGCAGACATGCATCTCATACCCAAATATTCAATGATAACGGACTGAACTGAACCTTAACTAATCTGCACATACTCTCACGAGTGGTAATTCGACGAAATCTCCTCACAGCTTCACGCACATCTGCAATGTTTTTCTCAGTTCTACTGGTTGTGGGTCTCCCAGAACGTTCGTCAATATCGACATTTTTTCAGCCATCTTTGAAACGTCTGAACCTTTCGTACAGTTGTGTGAGGCTCATACACTCCTGTCCATACGCTCTCTGCAACTTTGCGTAGGCCTCTGGGAAGGTATCACCATGACAACTTTCTCTGTCATGGACAATGCGATGATCACACACTACACACATTCCTTCCAAGCACTGCTGTAAACTTCAGAAGTGAGCTAGAACGTCAAAATATAGTACGCATATACAGCAGAGATCAGTCTTTGCCAAGCAGCTTTACTCAGCGTGCTTTAGCTTCCTTACTATGGCAACCGTCCGGATACTTATTGATCAGACCTAGTATGTATGTATGTATGTATTTATGTATGTATGTATGTATGTATGTATGTATGTATGCATGCATATATATATATATATATTTAAAGGCGGTGCTCCAGCATGGCCGCAGTCAAATGACTAAAACAAGTAAAAGAGTAAAAGAATATATATATATATATATATATATATACACGCACGCACACACACATCTCACTGCCCAACTTTCTGGGAGTGTACCTACTTTATAAAGTACTATTAATATTTGATTCAAACTTTAACAAAAGGATAGCGGGGTTAAGTCGATTACATCGATCCAAGTACTCAACTGGCACTTATTCCATCGGCATTGAAAGGATGAAACCTAGAAGAAATATCGCCATGTATTTTTTCCGGCACGGTAACGATTCTGCCAGTTCCCCGGCTAACGAGCGTTAAGTCGACAGAATCGTTAGCACACTGATCAATATTCAAAATGCTTAGCAGCTTTTGTTCGTTTTTATATTCTGAGTTCAAATCCAGCTGAGTTCGACTTGCGTCATTTCGGGGTTGTAGAAATAAGTATCAGTTTAGCATTGGGCTTGATGTAATAGAACAGACACTTACCCGCAAATTTATCGCCTTGTGCCTATACCAGAAAGGATCACTATTACTATAGCTTGAACATCTGGCCCAATTGTAAGAGCAATTTTTCTTTCTTTTATATTTTAACAAAGACTAGAAGGGAATGATTTTGCACCCTATCATAATAAAATATAAAACGTGGTAGTATGGAGAACCTTATAAAGTTTAAAACATGTTCTTTTGTTCTTTTCAAACGTAACTTATTTCAATGCCTTCTTTCCATAACACAACGGTTAATGGTTGTAGAGAGAGTAGAATTCAAATATATTTTGTGAACAGTGGATGAGAATGTCTTTCATAGAGTGGGTAAACTTCTGGTTGTAAATATAATTTATTTTTCTCTGAGGTTTGCTTTTGCGGTTTGTAGTTGTGTTGCTTTGATATCGGTCTTATCTGTTTGGAAATATGCGATTGGAGAGTGATTGTAAAGGATATATTTGTAAGTTTTCTCATACGACATAGATAACAATTTGTAGCATATATAACATAGCATGTAGTATATATACTATATAAATGAATTTTCTTTTACTTGTGGAGTCTGGAAAATTGGACAGTGCAGAAGAGCTTTACACACATCTAAGACCGGTGTGCTTGATGCTATAAATGTTCTGTTCCATTTAAAGTACTGTAGGTCAACACCTGTGAGAAAGACCTGAGTAGGAAGAACTTTCAAGTTAGAGATGTTCTGAGTACGAACGACTGAGCATAGTGGTTACTGCGTGGTCGTTAAGGGGGTTGCACGCGATTATGATGATAAGAGGCAGAGATTGGATTGGTTCGAGAACGCCTGTGGAGTGGAGGCAATAATATCGGAAATACTTCCGCCTGCACCCCGCCCCCATTTTCTCCCAAATTTTTTTATTTTTGTAATTTCTTTTACCAAAAATCCCCGTTTTCGGATATGGAGGTTCTGGAAAATTGCCAAAAATCGATATTGTGAAATTCCCCCCTTTCCACCCCACCCAACTTCTTCAATGTTGACTTTTCCCCAACACTAACCCTAAAACCCTAACCCTAACCCTAAAACCCTAAAACCCTAACTCTTACCCTAACCCTAACCCTAAAATCCTAACCCTAAAACCGTAACCGTAAGCACAGAAATGTTTTGAAATTTTTGTCCGAATCATAATGTCCGTATTTTTCCGCATATTTAGAAAAACAAATTCTTAAAAAAAAATTTTACAAAGATTTTCGGAAAGTTTTTTTCAGAATCATAATCTCCGTATTTTTCCGTTTAGTATGAAACAAAAAAATTCTGAAAAGGGGGGGGGGGGGGTCTAAAAAAAATTCAAGGGTGTTTTTTAGAGGGACGGGCGGAAGTCTTGCCATAATATCTTTTAGCATACGTACTGTAAGTAGTAGAGGTATATTTAGGTTAAAATTTTCTAAAGTGGTGAGCCTTGGTTTTGATTCTTATAACTGCGGACAATGCCCATTGTTTTAAACGTACACAGCACAGTACACGACTAATAATTAATTCTGCATTTACTCTTGTTCGCCTTGTATTCGATATTTCCATTTACGGATCATTCTATATTCAATCTTATTTATCTGCCTCCCAGTACTTTATGTCTCTGTTTCTAAAATCTCAGTTGTTAGTTTGATATTTCTTGTCAATGCGAACAATAATATTGCAGAGAATTTGTTTCTATATCATAGTACCATAGAGAGTTTCATGCGTGCTTATACAATCTATATTTTAGATGTAGCGTTAAAATGTCGCCATATTGCAGCAAAATTATTACTATGCCTATAGCTATATTCTAACGTTATAAACAGTAAATAGCTGATAATCGTTTCTTTTATGTTGATAGCCTCTACAGGTTTCTTTTAATTCATTTTAGACGGTTTTGTGGCTACGAATTGAACGTGAAAACATATATTAGACGCTCCTTTTCCAGACTTCATACCGTTTCTTTTTAGCAGTTGCTGACTTTCAAACAGATGCATATTGTCTGCTGAGTCTTGTGGAATATTTGCAATAAAACGATTTTTTGTTTGTCAAATTTTCATTCTTATTTAAGTCTTTACATAACTGTTTTATTTATACTTTATATTTTCTATCATCTAAGTTAGCTTCCGAATTGTATTACTAAAGATTTTCCATCCATCCATTCATCCATCCATCCATCCATCCATCCATCCATCCATCCATACATACATACATACATACATACATGCATATATGTATGTATGGATATATACAGATGTATGTATACATACACACACTCACACACATATATATTGCGTAGAGCGAGAGAGCCAAAGAGTGAGAGAGAGAGAAGAGAACAGAAAGTGAGAGAGAGAAAGAGAAAAGACGGAGAAATTTTCTGTCTTCCTTATATACGTTTATAATAATCAGTTTACCATGTCTTGATAAAACTACTTCAATTATCACACTTTGGTTATTGCGTTACAGTCGTCCTATTGTGTTATTAGGGCATATTATCTCAGAGGGTTTACTACATAATGCATACATGCCTATCTAGCCATCTATCCCTCCCCTTTCTATCTATACATACATATGCATACACACTCACACACACTATATATATATATATATATATATATATATACATACATTATATATATATATATATATATATATATACACATACACATTTACCTATCCTATCGACACACACACACGCATATATATATGTGTGTATATATATATATATATATAAACAATGATTTATATTAATGTATCTATACGTGTAAACGTTAATATATTCATACATATATGCAAACACACATATTAGCTTTAGAATGGAGTGTACACTTTAGAGTTTCTTAATAGTTCAATCACCGTTATATTATATCAAAGTTCTCATTAATGATACCTAATGTATTTATCCTGATAATCGTATTTATACCTTTATGTTTCGCTTGCAGAAAACCAGCAATTTCGGGAGATGCGAGCTAAGTCGATTACATCAGTCCCGGTATTTGACTGGCACTTTGTTATTGACCGACTCGGAAAAGATGAATGGCAAAATTGACTTCGAAACAATTTGAACGTAAAGACGGACGAAGTGCCGCTTAGCCTTTTACTCGGCGTGCTAACGATTGTGCCACCTCGCCGCTTTCTATTTAGCTTTTAATATTAGTACTCAAAAAAAGGTGGCGAGTTGGCAGAATCGTTACTACACCAAGCCAACTGCCGAGCGGCGTATCGTCCGTCTTTATGTTCTGAGTTCGAATCCCGCCGAGGTCGACTTTGACTTTCATCCTTTCGAGCACTAGGCTCGATGTAATCAACTTACCAACTCCTCCAAAATTACTGGCCTTGTACTAATATTTGAAATTAATATTAGGAACCAAGGTGGAAAGTTGGCAAAATCCTTAGCACGCTGGGTGAAATTCTAAGGGGTATTTCGTCCGATTTCATGTTCTGAGTTCAAATTTCGCCGAAGTCGAGTTTGTATCTTATCGTCTGGGAAACGATAAAATATATATCATTTGAGGACTGAGATTGTTGTAATCAATTTAACCCCTACTTTGAACTTGCTGGTCTTTTGCCAAAATTTGAAATCAATATAAGCTCTTCTCTTCAATAATACTCGTTCCCGATTTCTTTTTATATTTTGGCTGCAACCAATCAATAAAACAAGTAAAAGAATAAATGAATACTGTATCATATTCATTTCATATGCTTCTAAATACTTGATTCGTCCCCTGTTTAAAATTTTCGATTTGATAGTTTGTGTGTGTGTGTGTGTGTGTGCAGAAAGAGAGAGAGAAGGAGAGGGGGAGAGAGAGGGAGAAGAGAAAGTATTGAAAGGAAATTTTGTTAAATAGTAATTTATTTATCAAACGAGCTAGTTGCATATAAAATGCAAAGATATACAATTTAGTGTATTCGATTTATTCGATTCTTTAGTAATAGTGCATTTATAAGCCAACGAATAGAATGCTTTCTCACTGACGAAGTTCCAGTACAGTATCAAAAATAGTTAAGGTGACTCTTTTTTTCCGTTAACAAAGATATCTCATTCGATATCAAAATGTTTACACTTGTATATGCATGCACTATTTAACGAAACCAATAGATATATTCTGTAGTTCAATACAACATTGAATCAATAATTCGCAGCTCACTACTAATTTACTAATCGAATAAGCTGTTATAGATATTTTATATATTCAAATCATTTTAACCGATTTTCTTAGAGTGGTTTATGAAAGTGAATTTTATAAGCAAGTTTTTGTGGACAGTGAACGAAGGTACTCAGTTAAACTGAGGAAAGTTCAACAGTAGTTATAGTAATATTAAAACCGGAGACAATGATGTCGTCATCAAAAGTGGTGGCAATGTCAGTAGTGAGTGGTAGTGATGTCAACATCAGAAGATAGAACAAAAATTGTTTCAGTAATGTCAGCATCAGAGAGAGTAATGTTAATAACTGAGGCAGTAATGTTAATATCAGAGGCAGCGATATCAACAACAAAGACAGCAATGTCAACAAAGGAGACAACAATATCAACCTCAGAGGCAATGATGTCAAACAGTAGAGGTAGCCACATAAACAGTAGAGGCAGTAAAGTCAACAACAGGGGAAGTAATATCAACAGAAGAGGTAGTACTACCAATAACAGGGATACTTTCCCAGTATTATCATCACATCGCTTTGCGATGGTGGACACTTGTTAGATGTTACAGAAGAATAGCAAACCTCCTTGGTATCTTTGTATTCAAAATTTAAAAAATGGAAGAAGACGCATAAAAAGTGTGAATTCTGACGCAAGACAGGTGTGGGAATCCATCAATTCCAAGGACAGCATAATAGACCTTACAATTGACCATAGAAAGCTATTGTTCATCTAAACTACCTGGAGGATTAAAGGGAGAGTAATATACTGGCACATGAGATGGAGAACTTCGACTCGTAGATAACTTAGACTCTACCACTACGTCGACGTATTTGACTTGGCCCGATGCATTGCTTCAAATGGGGAGCACTTTGAAGGCGATAAAAGTGTAAACATATAAAACTGAGTAAAATAATATTGCAAACTTCCGGTTTCTTTTGTAATTAATCTTAGTTTATTTACTAATTTTTATACTTTTATACATTGTTTTTTTTTTTTGTCCATTGCTTTCGAATAACTATTTGTGTTCGTCATAAGACGCTTTTATGAGTGCATGTACCTTGGTGGACGTTATATGTGGTTAGGGTGAATGGAAATACTCTAAGCAAGCACGCTTAAATTGGAAAATAACAAATGGGTCATCATCATCATCATCATCATCAATCACACTATTATCATCATTTGAAACATTAAGGCAACAGGTGTATATAACAACTAAAATGCATATTAATTTAAATAATTCGGAGTATTCAGTTGCATACTTCTATTCTGTTTAAATTAATCCGTACATCTATTCATTGACGTTATTCAAAGCAATTATCAAGTTAATTGTAATATAGTGAGATAAGCTAAGCATATGACCGTACTTAATTTCTCCCCGGAGTGATATGTTTCTACATGTTCTTACTGTAAGATCTAAAATAAACCGCAAACCTTCAGAATTCCACACAACTCTCATTTGTTTTAAATTATTTAATCAGATCTGAGAACACACTTAGATTTGAAGTAACCAAATGCTACCTGTGAACGTTTCAGGGATTTATAGGTGAAGGAGACTGGGCAGCAAATGTTTAACTTGAACTCTCGTAGCTTAACCTCTTTTGACACGAAGGAAATTAGCAATAGATTTAGTTCTGAATATAATTTATTTCAACAATAATTAGAAATGAGGAACAAGAGTAATAATGGTTTCAAATTTTGGCACAAGGTCAGCAAGCTCGGGGAAGGGGTAAATCGATGACATCGACCCCAGTACTCAACTGGTACTTATTTTATCGATCTGAAAAGGATGAAAAGCAAGGTCAACCTGAACGGAATTTGAACTCAGGTGCATGGAATGAGATAATTAGCAATAATCCTTTCTACTAAAGGTACAAGGCCTGAAGTTTGCGAGAGGATGAGTTGATCACATCGAGACTAGTACTTGACTAGAACTTAAGTTATCGACCTCGAAAGGATGAAAGGCAAAGTCGACATCGGCGGAATTCGAACACAGAACGTAAAGACAGACGAAATACTGCTAAGCATTTCGCCCGACGTACTAACGATTCTGCCAGCTCACCGCCTTAGACACATTAGTAATGATAAAAATAACGGTTTCAAATTTCACCACAAGGGCACCAATTTTGGAGGAGGGGATTTGTCGATTTCCTCGACCCCAGTGTTTCACTGGTAGTTATTTTATCGATCCCTAAACGATGAAGAGTAAAGTCGACTGCGGCGGAATTTGAACTCAGATCGACGCGACGGTCGAAATAACGTATTTCATCCATCGCGCTAATGATTCTGCCAGCTCGTAGCCTTCGAGTTGTTAATAATACTAGAGTATTTTTAGAATACTTAAAGGCGTACACATATTGTATATGGGCTTGCAGCTGTGCTGTATTTATGAAACAATCTCTTACCATCGGATGGATGGCATTTTTTGCAGCCATAATTCTGATAAAAACTAGGTGTGATAAATGTTTTGTATAAATGTTTCTTTCACACCAAGGCTATGAAATACTAGACAACTTGTCTTCCACTGTATATCAATACAACATTCAGTTCTCTTGTCATGTAGACTTCAAAACACATAGTTCCCTCATCTTCATTGTAATCTTTCAATGTATTTTGAGCGAACATTTTCGATATAATATAGAATGAAAAATGGAATGATGTGGTGCAAAATGGACCTGACAATAAATTCAACTCCCTATTATCTACAGTTTCATATTTACTAATTGATTAGTAAATAAACGTATACACATGTGAAACGGTTGTAATAGTTGACCGGGAGTCTTTCGGAATAGATATTATTATCTCGTGGAGAAGGAAAAAGGCAAGAAAGTGGGTGATTGATTCTTATGCGAAATAATTATTTGTCCAAAGCACTCGATTTTTTCGTACATTTATTTCTTAATTCTTTCGTAAGAAAAAGAAAATGTGCTGACGATAAGAGTAAAGTACCTAAAATAGTATATGGAAATATTGTTTTTAAATATTGGCACAAGACCAGCAATCTCTGAGGAGGGCGTAAGTCGATTATATCGACCCATTGTTCAGCTGGTACTTATTTTATCGACCCCAAAAGGATGAAAGGCGAAGTAGGCCTGTGCGGAATTTGAACTCAGAACGCAAAGACAGATGATATACCGCTAAGCATTTTTCCCGGCATGCTAACGATTCTGCCAGCTCACCGCCTTAATCATTAGTACTAATATTTGTTTCAAATTTTGGTACAAAGAAAAAAATCAAAGGTGATTTATTAATAAAATATTCACTAAAAAATTATACATTTTCACATTTTTTTCGCTAAAAGCCTTCCTGATTATCTCTTTCGTAATCCCGAAAAATATCGTAACCACTGGTCTAGCCATTTGAACGTGAAGCGGGAACAGACAGACGGGCAGACGAACAGACAGACGGGCAGACGAACAGACAGACGGGCAGACGAACAGACAGACGGGCAGACGAACAGACAGACGGACATAACAGCTATTATAGTTAGATACTTTTACACGCAACATTGTTAATTCATATATCTCCCACGTTGTTTTTTGGTGTAATTTTCTGATACAATCACATTTTCCCAGTTGCATCAACCATATCCAAACATATCTAAGGAGGAACCTGACTTAATTATTACATGCAACATTAGGAACAAGTTTCATTTTTGTCGAGTCATCTTTATGATAACATGACATTCTTTATCTACCACCATCTTTTTGTCTTTCTCTCCATTGCGTACGTTTACGGTTCAAATTCGTCTTGGAATTATCAAACATGAATGAAAAGTTCGGGATCGATGTATTGTGCATTTCTTCTTGAATATTTTAAATGTTTGAGACATATATTTCTTTTCTAGATCGCTTTAGAGGGCGGCTTTATATTATATTACCATACTTAGTAACATCCAAACTTGGCAGCGCATTAATCATCCAGTATATTCATCTTCATAGTGACTAAAGCAAATTAATTTCCGTCGGTTTCGACGATAAAAATCTAGTTGTTCGATGAACTGAAGTACTTAGTAATTGAATTAGTTCGTCAGTAATGTAAGTGACTTAATATTCCACTGACACGTGTAACTTGAATGTAATCGTCGAGCAGAATCAGAATGATATAGTGAATGACAAGGTTGGACTTCCTTATTACAGATATAATCAATCCAATGCTTCTCAATGCAGTTTACCTCTACATACTTTTACTCACAAGGTATGGGTTGAAACAAAATATAGAAAAAGAAATTTGTTCAAGTTGCCACAGAATGAAATAAAAAAGGGGACATTGAACTTGCAAAGTGAACTTGTTAACCATACAGCCATACTGGTTAGTAAATAAATATTCTACGTAAGGGGAAAAAGTGGTATGAAATTCAACATATTTATATAATATTACCGAAAATAAATAAAAAAACTATAGCATTGATGGAATGATATATTTCCCTGCTTTCTAAACCCCATGATGATTTAATGCAAAGTTATGAAATTTAATTTCAAGTTAATTAATCGCTATTTCAGTTCCACGATCATTGGAATTCTAAATAACAATCTTATGGATCTCATATTACTCTTAGTAGAAAATATTTTATATGTATAAAATAATACATTTTAAAGCTAAAGGCAAGAATTTAATGGAAATAGTTATTCATTTATTCAAGTTTATGTAAATTTTAGTATCCCATTAAATAGCGTTTTGTTTTTTAATAAAACGTTATAATATAAATACGATTCCCACAATAAACCGATAGATTCTGCAATAAAGAGAGAGAGAGAGAGAAGGGGGAGAAAGACAGAAAAAGAGAGGGAGACGTTAATAGCTGGATCTGGAAGCAGGCTTGAAGGTCGGGTGAAGAAGTTTGCTTAGGAATATGTTTTGAGGTTCGATTCCCAAGGAAAGTAATTTGTGCCATCATCTTCCACCATAGCTTCCAGCTGACTTGCGGTAAGACTAACATGTTAGGCAGGAATTGTGCGAAAAACCTTTGTGTATGTATGCACGCGTATGAGTGGGTGTATGTTTGTACGTACATGTGAATATGAGTGAAATTATTCATATAATTGTGTACTAAGATTGTCCGGCGTTCAAAGGTGATTTATTAATACGAAACTCAATATCTACTAAATAATCATATTGTTTTACATTTTTTTCACTAAAAATCCTTCCTGATTAACTCCTTCGTAATCCCAAAAGACATCGTGACCATTGGTCCAACCGTTTGAACGTGAAGTGGGAACAGACAGATGGGCAGACAGATAGACAGACGGACATAACACCTATTATAGTAAGATACCTTTACGCGCAAATTCTGTGAGGAAAGAAAAAGGAGCTTGATTAATTTCTCTAAGGTATTTCATGTGCATTTATGTGGTTTTATTTCAAATCTTGTAAGTGTCGAATTTACATTTCCTTCGTGTGTAGAAAAATATATGTCTGTACAAATCATATACAAATGTAGCATTACAAGTCAAGCACCACAAATGCATTGATTAGTACCTATGTTATGAAATATAAACAGCGAAGTCTCTCACTACCACCACTAGGAGGAACATCATCAGTACACCAGGCCTTGTCTGTGTTTCTGCGATTTAAGTATTGTACTTCACTTCTCTGTATAGATGGCCAGTACTGTATAAGTATTTCCTATACAGTACCTCTTGATGCAAAACTACCGACCTCTCTTACTATTCCATCTCACATCCAGCCACACCCAAGCCTGAATCCATCTCCTGACAGTGAGTCAAGCAAAATCCTACACGCATTGCTGATTGTTCACAGATATATTCTACATCCTTTTACCTTGTACTTTACCGCCAATTAAACGTATTTATTCTACTCTTTTGGTTCTTCCATCTTCATCTCCTACGACTCAGCCAAGTTCAAGATGGTTATATGACATGCCACCCCTGATTCAAGACCAAACAAGTTTCATGTGCTTACCACTGCAGCTGACATGGTGTGCTTCCCCTTCTCATCCACTAACATCTCTCAGTTATCTGTCATTGCTAACATCGCACAATTACCAAGGAAGCATTCACGCTTTCCGTCTCTCTTCTTTCGCCCCTCATTCATATATTTACCTACTCTAGTCTCATAATCTTCCTAATTTGCAATCTGCCTGAGGCCTTGGTTGTGCATCTAGATTTAAGCTTAGAGAAAAGTTACACAGCAAGACAATTATGTACCAGTGATACCCCTTGACTGCTTGGAGAACTTGCATATCTTACATTTATCAATTTCCTATGTCTTATGGTTCATTAGAGTAGTGGCTCATAGATGTGGAACCAATTACAAAACGGACTGTTTCTAATAACATTGAAAGTAGATTGTTCCACGAAATTTGCTTCTGTTTAACTTGGTCCCACTGTACCCATGCGCACAGAAATCTCTGTTGTGCTGCCTTTGTGACATTACCATTCTCCTGCTTCTCTTCTTCTTGCAGCTTCTACTACCCAGTCGTCTATGCCTCTCCAAATCTGTAAGCATAATCACGGCTTCGTATTCAATATTTAGACAGCCTACAGAAGAACTTCGAAATGAAAGGAAACATTCGATGAATCATTTCGGGAAAAGATATGGGCACTAAACTTCCTAATTTCCCTTTGAAAAACACACGGTTATGTGTTATATTCCCCAAAGTAACGAATATTAAGTTTACTGTTCAGTGATCAAGGAACAACTCTCTGAATAGATAATGTGCGTTAAACTTGTTCTAAAACAACGCTTTGAAACAGCAGTTATTTTGTCTACAGACAAGCTAACATCTTGTCATCAAATATAAATTTAAAAGTTGTAAAGCAAACATTTTTATCACATTCACGAAGAAAAGTGATATGACTTGAGATTCTTATCTCTAGAATAATTGCACTTAGAAAGAGAAATCGATACTGTATGCTACGTAGTATTGAATTCAGCTTTTATTTTGCCTTAATCCAGGTCTGGCTAGTCAATAAATATTTTACGTAAAGGAAAAAAAAGTCGTGTGAAATGTTCTGAAACGGAATTATATAGGTGTGAATGGAATAAAAATCACACTGATAATGGACGCTAACAAAAAAAAAACAAAAAAAACAAACATAGTAAATGCGTTTAACGATTTAAGCTTTTGAAAGTTTCTTAATCATTCATTTAATATGGAATTCATTTTAAGTTTGCATGTTGTGCAGAGATGACATAGCTGACGTTTCGAGACTGAGACTTTGTCTGATGGAAAACAGATGTTTGAACTAGGTATATAAGTTTATGGAAATTATTAAAGGGTAGACTGAGAGTGAAGAGAGAGATAGATAGATAGAGAGAAAGGGAGAGAGAGAGAGAGAGAGAGAGAGAGAATGAGAAAGATGAGGAGGTAATATGTAATGTATTGAAAAGGAAAAATGAAAATAAATTTGAAATAAAAAATAAAAAATAATAAAATGATTCAGTGTTTGTATTGACATAATAAAAAGCAATAGTTAGAAATAACGATGTTCAATGTATATGTGTGTGGTGTGTGTGTGTGTGTGTGTGTGTGTGTGTGTGTGTGTGTGTGTGTGTGTGTGTGACGAATTTCATTTTCTCCATATTTAAGCGCGTTGGTCCATTGGTCTCTTCTTGTACACTCACAGTTATATTCTGTGTCCACTCTCCGAACACACTTCGTCGCATGTATCGATTAGCTCCTACATACAACCACAGTTATATTCGCTATTCTCCGCAAAAATATACACCAAACTTTGTCACGTGCGTCCATTGACCATAGGAATGTAGAAATCGAAGTTTTAAATTACTTTGTAATTTTTAAATTCAAATTGTTTTAATAATCTATCTAATATGATTTTGTATGCTTACACCCACCTCCTTACCCTCACACTGCAATATTCTCAATAGTATCTAAGACACGAAACATCAGATTACTCTTCTTTTCCCGACATACTAATGTATCCGAACTCATTCACTACATTGCATAATTAATTTTGCTGACACAAATCAAAACCGGAGTCTTTGTATGATGTTTCGACTCACTGTTAGGTAATATTTGTAATATTCACACCTCTTCTTTCAGAATTTACAGAGAGGTGATCTTAGGAAGTTTAGGACAATCAGATGAGGTGTCAACACTTTGTACTCTCTGAATAGTACTGCGATTTGTCCTTGGGTGAGAGACTTAAATCTGAGCGAACCTGTACATTTAGCTGTAAGAATATTGGAGAAGAATTATTTTCCGATCCGACAAAATTACTGTTTTACAATAATTCATGAAGAGTCTGGTTTATGAACTTTTGAGGAGCTTTGGTATATCGTCGCTCCTGGGGCATTAAACTAATCCTAGAAGAGGACTCAACTTTCTGATCAATTATCATCATTCAATAAACAATTGGATAATGTTAATACTCTCGCTAGTATCCCCAAAATTATATTTTTTATATCAAAGGAAATTATGTACACTTTTTGAGCAATTATAAATTATATTCGTAAAGAGTTGTTTGATTGTCAGAAGCAAATAATGTTAAAATCCTCAAGGATATTTAGTTGTTCTTACGTATGCTGTAAACTAAAATCTGTCATGATCGATTTCGTTGCTCACGTTTCCAAGATCAATAAGTACAGAACGACTCAAACACTTGGTTGATAAATCCCACGCTTCCACCTACAAATTGAAAATTAATGAAATTATTATTTAATATGGAAATTCTAGAGATACATGTATAAGTATATCCATACATGCCTCGATACAGAAACACAAATATATGCAAGGCACCAAACGCAATGTAATTTGTTGCCGGTTGACAATACAGTTACAGCCTGAATGCGTCAGATTGCAAGAAATAAGACAATGCAAAATAAAACTAGAAACGTTAAAACATAACTGAGAACTCATCTAAATATAGAAGCATCCTCACGGAAGACTTGAAGGAGGCAATATCAATTGACAAATATTAGGCAAACCTAAACAGAAATAACGTCACCTGCCAACAAATTAACGCTACACACAAGTGTAGCACTAACTCTTTTATAACTGAAAACTGACATGATATGAAAAACAAAATTAACTGAAGTCTGATTACTAGGATGCATTAGAACCAGTGTACTACTGCTTCTCGATACCTAGGAAACGATCAAAATACATTGGACACTAAAAGGTTTCCAGCCATAAGGTAAGATGGAAAAATGACTTGAAGCGTCTAAGGAATATAATTTTAGTTATTTTCACTTTTGATTTGGCTGTATATTTGACATTCAATGATTTTCAAACATCTATATTCTTTTTGAAGAGCTTTTAATATTCATATGAGTGGCGGAGAAATGTTTGTATTATATCATCGATAGGAAATTATTTTCTATATTAGATGCTACGTTTATGATACAGTAAATATGGAGTGAGTTCAATGAGTTAATGTATCTTTTTCTGTTTCTATGTTATGTGATATTGTTCCATATACTTTTGTTTTTATGATTTATGTTCCCTTTCCTCGAAACTACCGCAAGCAATACCTAAACAAGCCACTACTACGAAATGAAGTAAGAGAAGTGTTGTAGCATAATTCAACAAAAAACATTCTATAGAAGAATATTTAGTTAGCAAATAAATTCTGGCAATACCATAATTGATAAGAGATTTAAACAAAATATGATAGAAGGAAAAGGAAGCTGAATAAAATGCAGTCAATAAAGGAGATAATATTATGAAATGAACTGTGATGGTAATAAAAACTTTAGTATCAACATTAGGTACCTTGAATTTAAAAATCGAATAAGGTCATATTCTACAGAGAAGCAATGGGGACATAGTTTCTTCGCAATTCGCCTGTTGTAGTAAAACTGCTTTGTGCATGAAACTTGCAGTCACTCCGTGAAACATACAGGAATCATGTATGCATTTCATTAAATTTCACGAATCGTGTTCTGATAAAAAAATCCAAAACTGGTGGCACAGAAAACGATTAGACAAGCAACATTCCGCTGACGTTAGAGGGGATGGAATAACAAAAGGGCTAATTACAAACTAGACAACGCATTCAGTATTGCAGTTTAGTACGTGAGGAAAAGTACCTGTTGCGAGAGACCCACTGAAATGTGGTGAGTGACACTCCATTTTGGGGAGATGGTGAGCTTTATGCATCAAGAGCTTGAATGGTAACACAAGCGTATCTTTCTCGATGCCTTCTTAGTATAATATGTAACGTAGGTACCCTAATGAAGCAACTTATTAATGTGTCATTTTGTAAGGTATCGTTCGATTAAACATATGCCTATAGGAATATGGATAGGATATTGTTCTACTTGTAATTATGTTTCTTATGATATTGTATAAATACTGCTCAGTTCAATGTTGCCTTTCATCCTTTCGAAGTCGATAGAATGCATTAAAATAAATTACTGTTGTCGATATAGTCGCCGAACACCCTCCTACGGGCCCTGCACCAAAATTTGGAACAGTTATCATACCAGCGATTTTCTCACTTATAGTGAGAAATCACAAAGATTCAGAAATCACAGAAATTACAGAAATCACAAAGATTCAGGCAAAAGAATGAAGCGATATCCTACTGTACGAGTGACAAACAAATCGGTTGTTCCTCTAGAGAAGTCCACTTTTCCCACAGGCGGACATTTACTGATATATATACACTCGTACACAGACGTAGAGAAAAAACATTGCGCAGAGGTAAAAGAAGTTGAATAGAATATAACTAAAAATATAGGAGTAACAAAACAACAAAATTTTCTTCATCAGCTCTTCACCAGAGATCAACCTGATTTCGACACCTTACTGACATAATAATTTCTTTCAGGTATGTCGGAGGAGTATAACCTACTAAGAGGTGGAAAGAAATTAAGAAAAACATCTAAAGAACTAGTAGAAATAGTTAGCGATTCAGAAAGAAAAGAGGAGATAATTTCAAGTAAAAAGAAAATAATTAAAAAATATTAATTAATATGCTTACAAGAATATCCGATATTAGTAGCGAAGGTTACGACAGCGATGAACACATTTCGGACTTACTTCATCGGCGCAACATACACGGCCCGATCTCGCTTGAATAAGTAGACTAAGTTTTACAGTTAGAAAAATGGTCATAAAAAACTTGAACTTGTATGAACTTGGATAATTCTAAATCTTATTTAACTAATAGAAATGAATCGAATAAATCATCATCTACATTAAGATAGCACAAGGTTTATTTTGCTGAAACACGCAAAAATATATATTGAAAAAGTCAATTACTAATTCCATCAAGTTGCCACATTTTCTTGTGAACCTCAGACGGATGCTCTTTTGTCAAATATACTGGAAATATCACATCAGTAAGCGTTTCTATAGATGTGTGTATATAATGCTTATAGCATTTTATAGATTTAGCTATGGAAGTCGTAAACGAATTATACACAACCTATGCATAACTCAGTCCATCCCTCACTTCTCAATGTACTTTCTTCTAACTGAACAATATATAATTATCATTTATTGATACATGCCAATCATAATGCGATGTCAATGTATTTGCTGTAAGTGTGGTATCAGGTCTAATGGTCGTGTGTTGACGTGAAATAACGGTACATACTTTCTTTCCTTATCTCCATAAACTTACGTTTTATGTACACACACATACACACACACACAAACCTACATACTGCACAGTTACACATACCCATATATACCATACACACGTACAAACATATTAGCGCATACCCACACATACAGGCGTGCGAGCACACGCACACCTGCACGCATACAGGCCCACACCGACACCTACTCACTTTTATGCCTGCAGTACACTCTTAAGTATGAGAGTGTGTATGTGCATATACTTATCTCTCTCTCTCTCTCTCTCTCTCTCTCTCTCTCTCTCTCTCTCTCTCGCTCTCACTCTCTCTCTCTCTCTCAGTATGAATATGTGTAACTACAGTGGGGGGAAATAAATATTCGTACATGTCAAAATTCTTTCTTTATTTAATTTCTAATGAACATAAATGGGATATACCAATACTATATTTGCATACACATACATAAACTAAGAATATGCAAAAGAAACTAATAAATTATAGTAACTAATGAATTTATATACAAATATAAATATTTAGGGGTAAAATAAGTATTCGTACGGAACAGGAATAACTGATAATTCTGATTTAATACTTCGTAGCATAACCATTATTCAGTTCCACTTCAACCAATCTCTTCTTGTAGTTCTTAATAAATGACTCGCATGTTTCTTTAAGAATTTTTTCCAATTCTCTTGACAAATTTTCTTCAAATCTGCAATGCAAATTGGGGCGCTTGAATGAATTTTAATTTTCAAATAACGCCACAAATTTTCAATGGGGTTCAAGTCAGCTGACTGGCTTGGCCATTCTAATAATTTTATATTGTGATTGACAATCCATTTTTGGTAGACTTCACCGTGTGCTTAGGGTCGTTATCCTGTTGTAAAACCCATCCTTCACAAAGCTGGAGCTTTTCTACAGATTCCCATAAATTATTGTTCAAAATATTTTAGTACATCTCTGCATTCATTCTACCATCTATCACATGTAAATTCCCAGTGCCATTTGCAAAGAAAACCCCCTACACAATGATGTTGCCACCTCCAAACTTTACAGTAGGAATTGTGTTTTTCGGCGAATAGGTGGTACCATCTTTCGTCCAAACATGGCTACGCGAATTTCGTCCAAACAATTCAATTTTCGACTCATCTGTCCAAAGAACATTTTCCCAGAATGTATCAGATTTATCTTTATGTCCATAAACAAATTTTAAACGGGCATCTCTATGCCTTCTAGTCAACAGTGAAGTTTTTCTAGGAGAGCATGACTTCAGTTCATTCCTATGAAGTTCATTGCTGATTGTTCGTTGTGTAACACTAGTCCCTGAAGCTAAAAAATCTTCTTGCAACTCCTTTCTGGTGATCATTGCGTTTTTTTCGATACTTCACTTCATTTTCCTTAAAGATCTAGGGGAAATCTTGCGTGGAACACCGGATCTTATTCTGTTTTCAACACTTCCCGATTTTTTATATCTTTGAATAAATGAAGATATGGTAGACAATGGAATACAAAGGGTCTCTGATATTTTCCTGTAACCTGCTTTCCACTGTTCAATAATTAAGTTTTTCACTGCATTTGTGAGTTCTTTACTTTTCGCCATTATTACGACACTACTTTAGGTTGTTTCAGTGCTGAATGAAGAAGCTAGCGTTTTGACACTTAAAAATGACCACTAAGATTATTGGAACAAACAGCATTTCGTTGGCATAGAAGCTCATAAATTTATTCTGTACGAATACTTTTTTCACCCCTAAATATTTATAATTGTATATAAATTCATTAGTTATTATAATTTATTAGTTTCTTTTACATATTCTTAGTTTATGCATGTGTATGCAAATACAGTATCAGTATATCCCATTTATGTTCATTAGAAATCAAATAAATAAAGACTTTTGACATGTACGAATATTTATTTCCCCCACTGTTTATGTATGTGTGTATGTGAGTGTGTGTATGCGTGAGTATGTGTGTATATTTAAATATATTTTTTTATATGTACATGCATTGATATATGTATATGCATATGCTTTTAAACATGCACTCACAAATCCGATAAATATATGTGAATATATATATACATATATATATATATATATATATATATATATATATATATATATATATATATATATATATATATATATATATATATATATATATATAATTCAATAATAGGATAAAGTCTTTATAATAATTTTTCAAGTGGTTAGCGTGAAAAAACCTCATAAGGGAAAAAAACAATCATTTATCCCTATAAATATATTTAATTTATATAAGGGCATTACTATAATATAATAACTATAGTAATGCCCTTATATAAATTATATATATATATATATATATATATATATATATATATATACATACATACATACATACATACATACATACATACATACATACATACATACATACATGTTCTTACTCATATACACATATTTTCGTGTATTAACTGATCTATGTAAACTCATAAGCACGTGTCAAATATACGTGTTAAAGATAACTTTGTTGTCTTCGCAGTTTTTCTCCTTTTAAATTTCTATTTCATTTAAGCTTATTTCCAACTTAATAATTAGTGACAAAATTATCTGTGAACTTTATCTCAACTATGAAAATGTTATTTTTATGAATGTCATGCTAAGTCAAGTAAAAGAAACGATTAACGAGTATACTGATGGTAATACCTAAAATAACGACTTTCCATCACAAAACATTATTGTGGATCTTTGCATCGTAATGGTTTTATTTCACATCTGTTTTTATTTTTAAAATGAAGGAACAGCAGTGCCATATATCTAGCAAGTCTAGTTAGATATTTTAAATGAATTCTTGACATAGTTGTTTATTTTGCTTTGCGCCAAATTCCCGCTTCATTTCTCCTGTGAAAATCTCTGTAACATAATATGCAATAAATTTATTGAGAAATGCATCAACAGTTCCGTAGCGTATCTACCCGGTGAAGGGGCTCTCTGGTAGATTATCTGTAAATTAGATTATATCCTATGCTAAAGGAGAGAACTGAGATACGATACCGATCTCAGTTGTTCAAGGTTAATTCTACCCACGTCTCTTGTTATGATGTACAATCAGTTGTAAATTGAAGGATTAGGTTTCTCTCATCTGGGATCCTCGAAAATCAGAAATTCAAGATGTGCTTAATCCATTGTGCCTCTATTAATTACGTCACTCATTAAACAGTTTTCACTGTTCAGGTATGGAAATGTAATCGGTATTCGTAACATGTATGATGTCGATTAAATGGCTTATAGATTACTGTCCAGCTATATAGCAGCAAAGCACAAGATTGGGTAAGATTCCCTTTGCGAAACACTGGCAGTTGCTCAAACATAGAATTCTCTCCGCTTCCCACTATCAACATGCGAGATAAAAGCTGCTGCTTTATGGCCAACACAGCTTGGCATCAGTGTCATTGCAACATTTCTGTGAGAACGCAAAGGGCTGAAACAGATACCGCACATCTTGGAAACAAGGCCAGGTGTTTGGAAATAGAAAGTGAACATGTAGTCATCCAGCAGAAAAGGAAAAATAATTATGCTGTGTTAAAACTTCATCACCTTCATAACATGGTGAGTACGTCAACTAATTTTCGTTGGATGTGTATGCCATTTCTCTGGTTTTTTTACGGGGATATAGACAATACAGAACATGTTTCATTACGGTTAATATTCAACATAGCTATCAAATTCTTTCTAACTTTAAATTACTATCAGCATATATTTCCTATGTTGACACATTGAAGGTTTGTGTTCATTCATCGGTGTTCGTGCTCATTAGATTGTGTACATGCTCATTGGATAGTGACCATGACTTTGGCTACGCAGTGACTTCAGTGGAGAACGCATCTGTTCGGTGGTTCGGAGAAACGTGATTGCTCCCTCCTACACTGCTCCGCTGTGTGCCTTTTCAAGCGAGGAAATTATGGAAGTTGTGATATCTAATAGCCACAAACGAACGTAATGCTCCAACCATCGCAATGCATCTCTATGTCTGTTTATGGTTCCAAGAAGCTTCTCTATGGCTCCAAGAAACCCCATCTATTGGGAGCAAAATTCTGACTTGCATGTGACCTAGTTTTATGTAATACACCATCCCCAAGTTTTCACACTAAATCGGCTCCAAAGCCAAGAAATGGTAAAGACGGGCGAAGACTGAAATGTATGCAGGTGGTGCCGCATGTAGAGGATTTTTACGAGTAACATTCTCGGAACGCCATAAAACATCATGTTTGTTTTCTTTAGCCTTCTTAAATCCATTTAATTTCACAAGATGCTGAGAAAACTTGATTCCGAGTTAGAAATCTTAAACGTAAATCGTGTGACGCAAATTTATCCGCAAAAGACTAGGTAGTCTGTATTAGGATCTTTTCATCACCTAGATGGATTTTCTTACATTAACTAGGTATCCGTCACTGTTGATGATCTCACTGCATGCTCAAATACTTATTCGAATGGTTTTTTTTTATAGTTTCCGCGTACTAATAACCGTTCCCTGTTTCAGATTCATTCGGTATTTTGACAGGTCTCGGGTTTGCTCTGACGAGTTTTAAGCAACTCCCTGCACTAGATTAGCCAAGTTAATCGACAATAAACAGACCTCACTGGATTATATGGTACTAACGGCACTTACGACTGATCTGATATTAATAGTATTGCTTCAACGGTAGCAGTTTTGAATTACTAGTGCTTACATGGGTCCGGTTGCTCATGTTTGTACCTGAACCACATTCGAAGCTGCTATATTACAGTCATAATTTCAATTATATCATAGGTTTTCTTTGGTAGAGTACATATAAATAAATGTATAGGGTAGATCGACAATGGAGTATTTGCTCTCGCATCCATGTCATAGAAGATAATATAAACATATAAACTATATTGAAGCAAATACTATAAGACCTATTAGCAAAGAACCACGTTCCCAACATACTGCAACCCTGCCGAAATCTCACCATAAACCACTGCACTGTACATCATTCTATGACGTGTGCTGTCTCCTCTCTATTACTATTCGACCTAACTACAAGGAGCTCTGCTGTGAAATAGCCGGTTACATATCTTTTTCAATTACACCCACCTGAAAACTCTCTCATTATTTCTTTCTCTCTCTCAGTCTCTCACTTTTCTCATAATCACCCCACACCCCTGTGTCTAGTTCTCTAGGCACCTTCGTATTATGTGTTTCCAGTCTTTTCTTTCCAGTGCACCAAAACTCTCCCTACTATATCTTCCCTACAAATTTTCCGGCAGAGGAATACTTACAATTGTTCAACGTAAATATCAACTGCATCTGTCTTACCATCAGACTCCGTAAATCTGATAATGCACTTGCCACTTCCACTCTCCACATAACAAAACGCTTAAAGAGAAAACACCAGTCGATACTTTCAAATGTCCACATTCGATATCTGCCGAACATTGAAACGTAAATTAAAAATTAAAAAGAACATATTGTTTGTTATTGATAAAATCAACAAGATATGAACTATATCGATTTTATTGTAATTCTATGAGTGAAATTAAATAGCAGTTCGTTATGGCAGTATTTCTACAAGCGAAGTGACATGTTATCAACATTACATTATCGTCATAAAAGTTATATATTGAACTTAAATATTGCTTGTTTACTCCATTACACGACGAATTAATGTGTTTTTGAGTACACTCTATATATCAATGTCAAAATAACTTTAAAAAAAACGCAAGAAATGCAGTCTGAATACATGAAATATTTTCCAGTTGATTATTGATTTCTTTTAGTTCTTAAGAATTGAAACATTTTAAAGTACGATACCCTGGTCATATATTAAGTATGTAAGTCCGTAGTGGTTTTATGTAAAATTCAATTCGTAACCATACTCATAACATGGTTATAAATTATTGATTTACAATTTAAGAACACACCCTCAATTTATGGACAAATTTTGCACTCTCTTAAGTCGAAAGCACCACGCGACGGAAGGATGAAGAGCAAAGTCAATTCCGACAGGATTGAATTGAAAAATTAATAGAACATATCTAAATACTATGCAGCACTTTTTCCTTTTGCTTCTCTTACGATGCTCGCATTCACCAAGCTTTTTTAAGAAAAATTAAATAACTTACTCATATTTTTGTTTACAACGACAGTAATGTGTACGTCAATCCCATACTCCGTCAGTTCTATACATGTCCCGTACCACTAGTAATCATTAGTTCATCGACCTGCATCGTACTTATTCAGGTGCTACCATTTGTATATTTTATCTGGTCACTTTAATTACAATCATATTTGTTGTATGTAAACTAAAAATTTATATTTGCAGTTTATCTGGCTGCAGAAGCATCGCAGAAGCACCTAATGAAACGAATATTTGGAAACTAAGCCAAAAAGACATTTATTTGAAACAACGAGGGAGCACGTAGATGCTCACTGTAGTTGTCATAAAAAGCAACCATATCACTCTAAAATGAGACGAGTACATCTGAAAATGTTCTTATAAATATGCATCGCTCATAAGGAAGATTGAATAATCATGCTGGAATACTTTCATACATAATTCAACTCAGGCAATCATACATGTTCTTTGTGAATCTTAGGTTACTTCAGTCAATTATATATCTACTTAGTGAATTATACATGTGTTCAATTAATTATCATAGGTTTGTTCAATCAATCATGTATAGTCTCAGTTAGTGGAGGCGCAATGGCCCAGTGTTAGGGCAGCGGACTCGCGGTCATAGGATCGCGGTTTCTATTCCCAGACTGGGTGTTGTGAGTGTTTATTGAGCGAAAACACATAAAGCTCCATAAGGCTCCGGCAGAGGAGGGTGGTGAACCCTGCTGTATTTATTCACCACAACTTTCTCTCACTCTTACTTCCTGTTTCTGTTATGCCTGTAATTCAAAGGGTCAGCCTTGTCACACTGTGTCACGCTGAATATCCCCGAGAACTACGTTAAGGGTACACGTGTATGTGGAGTGCTCAGCCACTTGCACGTTAGTTTCACGGGCAGGCTGTTCCGTTGATCGGATCAACTGGAGCCGTCGTTGTCATAAGCGACGGAGTGCCAACACACACAGTCTTACGTAGCTTTGTGTGCTCAATTGCAAGTCAACTCAGTCAACGATACGTCTGCCCAATCACAGATCTGCTTCATTGAGTTATAGTTCTGTTTAGCTAGTCAATGGTCTCTCTGCTCCATCGTCTGCTCAATCGATAACAGGACAGCACGATGGATCACACATGTGCTTGGACGTAAGTATGACTGTTCACTAGGTCACAGGTTTATTCAAACACAATTGATACGAAGATGGAAACAATAACATCAAAAATGTAAAAGAAAACACCTAGGAGTAAACAGAGAGAGAGAGAGAGAGAGAGAGAGAGAGAGAGAGAGAGAGAGAGAGAGAGAGAGAGCGAGAGAGAGAGAGAGAGATAAGGGAGAGTGTGAGAGAGTAGTGAGAGTGAGAGAGAGAGAGTAGTGAGAGTGAGAGAGAGAGAGAGAGTAGTGAGAGTGAGAGAGAGAGAGAGAGTAGTGAGAGTGAGAGAGAGAAATTGTTATATACATGCATGCTCAACTAATATGTATTCCACTAAAAAAAGCTGAATAATCATTCAATTAATGTTCAATTCTTTTTCATATAACCTTGCATAAAACAAACACGCATATATATATATGAACATGCATGCATACTTTTACGCTCATACACACACAAATATATATATATATATATATATATATATATATATATATATATATATATATATATATATATATATATATATATATATATATATATATATGTGCATTATTGGGTTGGTGCATAATTATTGCGGCTTTTTTTTTTTTAACAAATTTTATTTTAAAAAATAACATGTAACAAAAGCATCTTTAAATGATTATTCCGCAGCATATTCACCATCTACTTCAATTAATACTTCCCATTTGCTTGGCAGTCGGTTAGACCGTTATTTAAAAAGATGTTTTTGTTAAATATTGTTATTGTCTTTTTTGAATAAATTTGTTGAAAAAAAAAAAAGCCGCAATAATTATGCACCAATCCAATATATATGTGTGTGTATGTACGTGTATGTATGTGTGTGTATGCATGTGTATGTGTATGTGTGTGTGTGTGTGTGTGTGTGTGTGTGTGTGTGTGTGTGTGTGTGTGTGTGTGTGTGTGTGTGTGTGTGTGTGTGTGTGCTACAAGTGGTTTAACCATATAGTAAGTCAGACGAAATATTTCGAGAACAAATTGCAGAAACCACAAGACAAGTCATTGAAGATCTAAGTGACAGAATAATTTCATTTAAGACTGGCATATTATTTCGTCTGACAAATTCTCAGAAATAATTTGCTAAAAATATCTTTGTAATTAATTAAAAAAGACATTCTTAAAATTCATTTAAAAAGTAAACAAAATAAACTGCTGAAGGTAGAACAGAAAACTAAAAATATTAGCGTTTCAGATACATTACATGGTTTTATTTTAAGTCAGACGAAAATATCAAAGAAATAGTATTTTTTTAAAATTTGTAATCAAATTAAATTACGTGTACTTTAACAATTTCAGAAGCACATTAATTATACTTAAATATATGAAATAAATGTGCTTTACAGAATCAAGATTTTTAGTGAAGAAATTACTCGATGTGAAGTAGATGAAAATACGTTTACGCTGCATGTTTTGTCATACTTTTTGCTTCTGCTTTGGAAATTATAGTAAAGATTACTAAAATAGATACTAGTTTCTGCACATTCAACTGTATTTTAGATCAAATATGTCAGTAATCTATATAATTGTTCAGTAATCTATATAATTTAAAATGAATAAATATAACATATAAAATCCAACTTAAACATGTATGTATGTATGTATGTGTGAATGTATGTATGTATGTATGTATATATGTATGTATGTAAGTGTGTATATATATTAATGCTTCTTTTTACGAGGAGTTATAATAAAAACAATTTTACTTTCATCTGAAGGATTACTCAATACTTATTGTAAAGTACGTATTTATTTTACTGCTATAAGAAAACTGGTCAAAATGACTTCGAAGTTTCGAAGTGTTACCCTTTATTGGACTCTCCCTTGCGGTCCACACACTTCTTCTATCAGTGATGTAGTGCTTGGATCCTATTGGTGAAGAAACTTTCATCCTGCAGCTCAAAGATGTCATCAACAGCAGATATGACGTGATCAACATTGCGATAATGGTTCCCAGTAAAGTGTTTCCATGTTGAGGAAAGTGTTTCTTAGTTGTGGCCAATTAAGAAAAAAAGGGGAATTGGTCAACCAGTTCAAAGCTACACTCATGTACAACAGCCATTGCAACCAAGGGCTTGTGTGCTGGAGCATCGTCTTAATGAAACAAAACCCCTTTCGTCAGTTTTCCCGAGTTTTTGATGTTGATAGCCTTTCATATCTGCCTCAGCAAGTTGGTACAGACCTCTGCATTGATGGTGTGGCCTTTTTGAAGAAAGTCAATAAGCACAATGCCTTTTGCATCCCCCAAAATTAGGCCATCAACTTCACAGCAAATGAAACGACTATGGCCTTTTTCGGAGCAGGTGAATAGGGGAGAGGGTGTATCCGCTGCTTGAATTGTCTCTTTGTCTATGGCTCAAAGTAATGAACCTAACACTCATCCTGCCCTGGGAAACCAGCTTGATCTGCATCAAACGATATAAGATTTTACCGTGACGTGATCATCCTGCCATGTCCATTGTGTACAATATTCTTAACTCTCGCACGGGATATGCTGATCGCAGTGGCTAACTGACTTATAGTCCATCGCCTATCATCCATCACCACACGATGAACACTATCAACATTTTTCACGGTGGAGTCAGTTGGAAAACATTTAGACATTGGATCATCTTCAAGACTCTTCCCCTCTTAAATTCAACTGCCCATATTTGCACTGTTGATAAAGCTAGAGTTTCATCCTCTAATGTAACAACCATGTCAGTATAAATGTCCTTGGGGGCTAAACCATTTTCCTGCAGGTACTTGATAACACCAGGACGCCAAATTTCGTTCCTATTCAAAAGAAGTCGCTACTAGTTACTTTTGAAGTCTTCTTTGAACATTCAGATGTCAATTTAGCCGGAAAGAAACAATGTAGTTATTAAGATGAGTTGTAATTAATTTCACAGCTGCAGCACAATTCCACATGCAAGATTTCCCAGCTCTGGCATAATTCCTCCCATTCAGTCAATGAAATTTTCAGCCCACCCACGTAGCTAAAGCATCTCCAAACGAAAACCATTGGTATAAGACGCTGAATAGCAGATTAATGAAATGTATGAATTTAAACAAACCGAAATGGTGTCTAGGGAGGAGAGAAATATACTGCAATATAATAGCCTTCATTAGAAAGATAATAAGAGAGAGATAGAGAGACAGACAGACAGAGAAAGAGAGAGAGGGGGAAATGAGAGAGAGGAAGGGAGGGGAAGAGATACCGAGAGAGCGAGTTGTGGCTGGAAAATAATGCCAAGTATTTCTGTTTAGACACAACCACGACACGATGGATGCGAAATTGATTTCGGATAAAACTGAATATCGTATTTATTCATTCATATTTATTCCCATGAGTATGTGATTCATTGTATATTGTTTTTTTTCGGGGTATCGTTATACAATATCCATTTTGTGGGCGCTGTTGAACTATCGATTTTGTCTAGATCACAGCGCGACGTAAAAATGACATAAAGAAGAAAAAATATAAAATCTGTAACAATGTTTTTTCTTTTACTTTGTCTTTTCCTCGGTAGAGTGCAGAACAAACATCATCAAGTAGCAGAAATTTCATACATACATACATACATACATACATACATACATACATACATATATATATATATATCATGAACTAACCATTACTTTCTCAGATGCAACAGGATGTTTTATCAGTGAACAGATCACAGTTTACAAACGACGAAAATATTTCGACACAAATAAAATTTCAATGTTGAAGTAAAACTAATGATTTTTGTGTGCTCTTGAATGGCTTACAAACATCTTCTACGCTGCAATCTTTCTATTGTCAACAGGACAATTTATACCAAAACGATAACGCCGTCACATTTTGTATATGACTGCATCTGTCTGCGAGTGTATGTGTGTATGTGTGTATGTGTATGAGCGTGCATATGTCTCAGTGTCTATGTTTTTCCGCGTTAAGTACGTTATTAAACATACACACATCTACACATACGTATACATATATAACGGTACGTTATTAAACGCACACACACACATCAACACATACATATCCATATATGACGATTGACATGCTTGAATATATGACAGTGTGTGTCTCTATTTTACTATATGTAAGTGAGGGCTGGTCAATGTCAATAGGAAATTTTATTTTCATTTCGATTAAAACAATATAACATTTCTTAGAGATAATTTTTCTACTGTCAACAAGACATTTTGTTCCACGACAACGACATCACATTTTGTACATGACTGTGTATCTGTCTGTGAGTGTATATGTGTAAGTGTATGAATGTGTACATGTCTCATAGTATGTGTGTCTTTCTGCGTTAAGTACGCTATTAAAGATACACACATCTACAGATACATATACATATGTAACGACTGACATGTGTGAACGTATGTCTCTGTGTGGCTATCTTTGTATATGCATGTGAGTATATGTCGGGAACATTTTATACCACAACGACGACGATGTCACACTTTGTATATGAGTGTATATCTGTCTGTAAGTGTATGAGTGTATATGTGTCTTTGAGCGTGTATGTGTCTTTGAGTGTGTGTGTTTCCATGTTACGTATGTTATTAAGCACACACATCTACACTTACATATACATATGTGACGTCTGACAGGCCTGAATATATGTATGTGAGTTCTAGAGGTGAAACACTTGAAAAGAAAAATCAATGAGGTGGTAATGTCCAAGGTATATACAAAAATACACATTTACTGTTCCGTTACCAGTTGATAATTATCGCAGCAGTTGCAAGGTTGTAAGGTACTTACAGTTACATGGTTACCCTTACATTAAGAAACTTATCCTATATATGTATAATTCTTTGTCTCTCTGTTATAATTATTGTGAAATTAATCGCTAAATTAGTAATTCCATATATGTGCTTCTATTTTGGTCATTTGCTTATATTTCGTTATTTACACTGCTTACAAAAATACACACATATGATATACATACCACGCGGTCACCCATTGTGCCTTTTTTTTCAAGTAATTGATTACTACATATTCTCATGTGACTGCAGAGGCTCACTTTATGTCTCTTATTCTGCAGTCACACCAATGTCAACTCTTTGTCTTCTGCAACATTTCAACAGTTCACTTCTCCGTTGCCGCTTCCCATTGCTGCCCATTTCCGGAATGTACCCATTTACGTACAATATCTTCATTACTCCTCCATTCATTTGACTGTCAACCATACGATGGGTCGTGTTTGATGCACCGCTGACCGCCTCAAAGGCGAGTATATCTACTGACAGCTTTTCGGTGGGTTAAAAAATTACATACCCACCATTCCCAATCTTCAGTGATAGATTAAGGCATGGAATCCTCCAAACGGGCGTATTATATATAGCTTAGTCGAATTAGCCTATCATTTACTCCTCAAATATTTTGACGTCAATGCTATATTTACCAGTATCACCTGTTTCAACATAACTGTAATATATATATATATATATATATATATATATATATATATGAACTATACCATTTTAATCCCGAGCAACGCCGGGTATCTCTACCAGACCTCTATAAAAAGCTAAAGTGTACATTCCACTCATTGCACAGTCCGATTGGCTGAGGGTTGTGAATGCTTGAAGACATTCCACTTTCCAAATGCTCTCCCACGGTCTTTTTTAGCAAGGACTGCAGCTCTGTTAAAGAGACTACTTGCGGAAATACGTGTCTGGCGGACGACGACCACACCAGTTCACCATCAAGGAAGTACTGGAGATATTGTAACTTCAACGCATGTCTGTGCATCATCAACCACAGCATACATAGGAGACCATGTAGCAGGTGCTGACAGCGGATAGACCGTCTGACCATCGGGACGCGTCCCTTCCGCAAGAAGTGAAAGAGTATACGCTCCAGTGTAATCAGTAGCTAGAACAAGGCACGACGATCAAGCAATAGTAGATGACGGACGCGATATACGCGTTAGCCACCTCTGTCCGACCTTTTAGGGATAGCTTTCTCTCGGGACCATTTCTGGGTGAGAGTAGACACATTGCTTGTTACCTTATCCCAGTTTTCGTCCATCTGGAGGTCCAGCAATTTAACTGGTCTGTCCAGCGGTACGACTCGCATCTCCCGCATCCTAAGCCTCACGGGATGTTTTCAGCGCCTCTAGTTTGTGTAGTAGTGGCCCGTGTGTCAGTACGTACAAGAGAGATGAGAGGGGGCAACCTTGCTGGACCGAGTGCATGATGTTAAACGGTTCTGAGAGGTGACCGTTCTTTCTAACCACTGAACAGACGTCGCTGTGTTTCCAGCGATCCAGCCCTGCATACAGGCCCCAAACCAGGTTCTTTAGTCATTTTCTCTTTCATGTATTGCATGAGGTGGAGGTAGTCGTGGATGGATCTTTTCAGGAGGTCACATATCTGTGCCTCTTCTACCAGATCCCCGACAACAAGCGCCAACCTCGTAGTAACAATTTGGTCGAAAGTTTGAACTCTGCATTCAGCAGAATTATGGGCCTAAAGGTGTCATTAAAATCCCCTTGTTCGGGTATTTTCTCAGCAACGCCACCGCTTAATAATAATAATAATAATAATGATGATGATGATGATGATGATGATGATGATAATAATTTCATTTATTTGCCAGAAGGGCGAAAGATGAGGGAAACAATACAGAGACAGACATAAAGCGTTGGGGGTTACATATAATAATGCAATGATTAAAAAAAAGTAAGTATACACGGTATATATTGAAACAGAAGGAGGGGCATGTGCATAGCATACAAAGGTTAAAAAGAAACAAGGACGGGGAGGATCAGAGAGATGTGACCCTTCTAATTCAGGAAGGCCTCTAATGATAATCGAGGAACCTCACTGTCCGAGATTTCACTGAAACACTAGGAGCAAGTGTCCTCTCCAATTCCTTCATAATAAATCTTTTTATCATAGGCGCAATGTCTGAAATTTTAGAGGCGGGATGCAGTCGATTAGATCGACACCAGTACGCAATTGATACTTAATTTATAAGCCCTGGAATGATTGAAAGGCAAAATCTACCTCGGCGAAATTTGAACTTAGAACGTAAAGATGGACGAAATACTGCTAAGCATTTTGCCCGGCGTGCTAACGATTCTGCCAGCTAGTCGCTTTAATAATTATTATCTCAAATTTTTGCCACTAGGCCAGCTTAGGGGATGTGGCCATTTTTCGACCCCAGTGCGTAGCTGGTACTTATTTAATCAACCCCGAAAAGATGAAAGGAACAGTCGACTTCGGTGGAATTTGAACTCAGAACTCAGAGGTCGACTTTGTCTTTCCTCCTTTTGCAATCGATAAAACGACTGCAAGCTGAGCACTGGGGTCAAAATAATCCACATTTCCCCTCCCCTGATATTGCTGACCTCGTGCCAAAACTATAAATCATTATTATCATTGGAGCTGGTAGGACCAATAGGAGAGTGGACGAAATGCTTTTCGACATTTCGTCCGTCTTTATATTCCAAATTCAAACTCCGCCGATGTCGACTGTATCAAATCTTTCTACTATGATTGGAATAACTCAGACCTTCCTGCCGTGCCATATTCCTTCAGTCTCAGTCCACTAGACTTGGTATATGTCAATCTTATTCTTTTCTTCTCAGTCACGAGAAATGCCACATCTACCAAGAGAAACATTCTATCTTTGGTTCTTTGGTAGATTTTCTCATAACTTTGTCACTCAGTTATTGCTATTTCCCCCTTTGAACAATATTTCAGGCCTCGAGTCTATAGTAGAAAGGATCATTATTATTTTTGTTGTTGCCGCTTAGCATTTTGTCCGGTGTGCTAACGATTCTGCCAGCTAGCCGCCTTAATAATAATAATAATAATAATAATAATAATAATAATAATAATAATAATAATAATAATAATAATAATAATAATAATAATAATGATAATAATAATAATAATGGAAAGCGCCTGGTCCAGATGAGGTTTAGTGCTTTTGGCTTTAAAGCATCACAGTTCTGCACAGGAGAATTGCGAGACAGCTGGACGAAATACTGAGTAGTGACATCCAAGTACTGGCCTGGATGACAAAAGGAAGAACGGTACTATGCCAAAAGAACCCAAGTAAAGGGAATGCGTTTGGAAATTTCGGACCAATATCTTATTTGACACCGATGTGGAAACTGATGAGGGCCATCATATCGAACAGCATCTATAAGTACCTAGATGAGAATGACCTACAACCAATGGAACGAAAAGGGTGTAAACGTAAGATCAGAGGAACGAAGGATCAATTACTAATCGATAAGATCATCCTGATTGACTGTAAAAGGAAACACAAAATTTTGGCGATGGCATGGGTGGACTACAGGAAAGTATATGACATGGTGCCACACTTGTGGATTATTGAATGCTTTAAATTGCTTAAGGTCTCCCACAATATCCTGAAGTGAATACAAAACTCAATGGTAACGTTGTGAACTGAACTCACAGCATGGGGAGATAAGGTGGGAGAGGTAAATGTCAAAAGAGGAATCTTTCAAGGGGACAGGCTGTCGCTTCTCCTCTTTGTTGTCTGCAGCATTTTAAGAAAGATGCGTATCGTGTACATGCTAGGCAGGGTGAAAGTAAACAACCTGTGGTTTATGGATGACCCAAAGCTATTTGCTGAGCCTGAGAAATAAGTTAAGAGTTTGACGGCGACTATGCAGATGATTAGTAAAGATATTGGCATGGAATTTGGGACCGATAAATGTAGTGTAATGATTCTCAAAAGGAGGAAATTCAGTAAAAGCCATGGTATCAAGCTGGAAAGTGGCAAAACTATAAAGGAAGTCGGAGAGAAAGGATATAAGTACCTGGGTATCATGGAAAGAGATAAGATGAATGAACACAAAAGAGAGAAATGTACAAGGAGTATTTGAGGAGAATTCGACTTGTGCTAAATGGTCGCTGTAAGACTAGAGCAATTAACACGTGGGCGGTTGCTTTGGTGAGATATGGGGCAGGAATAGTATCTTGGAAGAAGAATGAATTACTAGAGATAGACCAGAGAACATGTAAATTAATGACAATGAACGAGGAAATACACTCCAAGATTGACGTGTGCAGATTGTATGTAAGAGGAAAGAAGTAGGACGGGGATTGGTGTGTTGTGAATGTTGTGTAAGAGAAGAGGAGAATATCCTGGCTTGGTATGTCAAAGTGAGTAAAGAAGAAATGATTGAATCAGTGAAAATACAGGGAACCTTAAAAGTGAACGAAGCCGTAGATTCAACACGATTTTAAAAAGACCAGAGAGAGCAGATGACGAAAATTTGGCAGGACAAGAAAATTCACAGTCAGTTCTTGAAGAATAAAGATGAGATTGATTGGAATAGAACTTGGCAATGGTTGCAGAGAGGAGACTTTAAAGGACCCACTGAGGCATTAGTGTACAGCACTCAAGAACAAGCTCTCAGAAGAAACTACTCCAAATATCATATTGATAAAAGCACCGATTCGCCACAGTGTAGGATGTGCTCTGAGAAGGGAGAAAGTATAAGCCATATTGTTTATACAAACGCGAATACAAAAGGAGACACGGCAATGTGACCAGATATGTCCACTGGCTGTGTGCGGTGAAGCAAACTTCAAGAAGCCGAACAATGGTATGAACACAAGCCAGAAGGAGTAATGGAAAAAGAACGTTACAAAATACTCTGGGATTTTAACATACAGTGCGCCCAAGTCATAGAGGCGAGACGGCCAGATATCGTGATCATCCATAAAGATGAAAAAGAAGCAAAGATGATAGATTTTGCAATACCAGGCGATTCGAGGGTGAAATGTAAGGAAATAGGAAAGAGTGAGAAATACCAGCCACTGCAGGACGAGATAGGAAAGTTATGGGACATAGGGAAAGTAATAGTGATACCAGTTGTAATTGGAACATTAAGAACAGTTTCTAAGAGCTTTGAAAAACATATTAAGAATATTGGAACTGCTGTCAGGCTCGAAGTGATCCAGAAGACAGCATTGTTGGGTACAGCTCACATTCTAAGGAGAGTATTGTTTCTTTGAGTCGCAGAAGGCACTACTTGTAACCTGTGGTGATTTCTTATTGCCTGCTTTCAAGTAAAGAACAAGCGGTAATTAAGAACTATCCGAGTGTCTTTCAGGATAATAAATGTATGTTTCGTTCAACATCCTTAAAACAATCCTTATTCAAGCACCTTTTGAGATGGTGGGCTACTCGACATGCAGAAAATACTAACTGGGCACCTCCTGCCAGGTCATGCCCTGTTTGTCTTGATATGAAATCACCATGTCGCGCACATATGATTGTGATGCATGTGCCTAATATACTCTTATCAGACGGATAGTCCTGATATATATATATATATATATAGAATAAGAATAAGCTAATCTTCCTAAAATCATAGCTTGCCATTCTTTAAAAAAACATAGTTAAAAGACAAGGAAAGTCAGAATAGTCGTCTATATAATCATCTTTGGTCATATGATTTTTTGTTCTCGAGTGACCTGGAGATATACTACACACGTAACAATTCAAGAAAAATGAAATGCAAAGACGCCATCGGCGGCAAATGATCTCGTATCGTAAAAAGGTGAAAACAATACTGCAAGAACTTTCGTCTGCAATTCTACCGTTTCTTTCACCCATCACAAACATCACTTCCCGTGTATTCTCAATCGAAATCGATTGCTAACATTTCTGAATGAGACTGCTATTTTCTATGTTGAAAGAATCTCTATTCCTCTAAGGCTAAGAGATAAAATATTCTTTACTGAATACATTCAGGTATTAACGTTTGTTTCGTGCTCAGATATACAGCTTAGAATTTTGGATAGCATTGATGTTAACGTGTGAATGTGTGTGTGTGGTTGTGTGTGTGTGTGTGTGTGTGTGTTTAGACTCTATATTAATGTATATAAAATGATACAGGAAAACGAGCAGCATAAAACGTTATTTGGCCCATATCACCAGAGAGATGTCAAGAAGACTATATCACATTAACTATAAAACTTCATTGATAAGCCCACGAAGAAGTTAAGAACGGATATAGCAAAAGATTGGAGGAATAATAATGAGCGATGGAATCATATTATATATTTTTTGTTAATATACATTGAATGTTATTAAATGAGAGGTATAAATGGAATTTAAGTGATTTTAGAATCCAAAACAAAATTGAATTAATTCTCATTTTGAATCTAATGTCTATTGTTTGTAGCTGGCATCATAAAGACAGGACAGCCAAGTAGATATGTACAGGGCTATTGAGTCGTGTTTAAATCACGTTGCTGGTGTTGTGTAGTATTCTTAGATAAAATATATTTTACAACGGGAATTGTTATCATTCTGATATTCTTTTTTTTTTGCAGCACGCAGTATCTGCCCCCCTTAAAATAGAAGACGCACCTCAAATAGATTTCAACATATAATAAAGAATGAGGTGCCCAAGTCTGGAATATCTTTGTTTAGATAGTTACTTGTTCACTGAGAACTACAACAACAGCAGCAATAATAAGGATGTCAACAAAACAACGATGGCAACAAGTTAATTCTTTATTTCAGTTCTAAACATAAATGTCATGAATAGGTGCCGGGTCCCATTATGGATGTTATGTTGTTGTTGTTGGTGGTGGTGGTGGGGAGTCGGCAAGATTGGACGTCTCAAACACCAGTTGCTGACGACAGTTCGCACTAGATAAATGAAATTTAACCTCTGATCAGAACCGGTCCCTCAGAAAAAGTAGATCAGAAGCGAACTACTGCCGTCTCTAGCAGACGAGGTGTCCTATACTGAAGAGAGGGAGAAATAGCCTGAAACCTGAATAGTTTCGTTGCTAGAAATTGGTAAGGGTTCACTCCCTTGCTAGCAATATCTCGAATGCAGCTGTGCATCGGTAACCAGCTAGAGGAGATATCCTCTTGGGGCTAAAAATCGCAGTAAAGTTCGATCGAACGGACAACCGTGTTGAAGTGGCTACGAACAATACTTATGTATCTGAATAAAATCCAGATGTGTATCTATATATATGTATGTATATGTGTGTGTGTGTATATATATATATATATCTGTAAATAATAGGTGACAATTATTCGGTAGCCATGATAAAACTCCGAGCTTCGGATGTCGGGGCGGAAACCAACGACGGTATCGGACCATCGAAAAAAATGCTATGAAAATGACCGTTAAACAAAGGGAAATTACTGTGTGATTGACCGTTATTAAGACAAAAGAGCTATTAGAATGACCGCTAAGTAAAGGGTGGGAGTAAAGGTAAGGGAGTAAAAATGTCCATAGCATTCGCGTAAGCGCACAAGTCCATACATACACATGCGTGCCCGAATACCCGCGAACATGCGCCTATATTTATATATTCATCCACCCTCACTTGAAACACAAACATGCTCACCCACACATTCGCCAAAAAATATATACATACCTGCATACACGCTCGCACACATACACATACACACACAGACGAACAAAAAAGTTCATACACACGTCTATATACGCACATGTTCAAGAAAAACGGCTAAAGGCAAAATACAGAAAAAACTGTAAAAAAGTGCAAGAAAACAATAAGAGTAAAGCACGTCTATATACACACAATGTAAGTTAAAAATATAGAGATAAAAAGCTTGTATGTGGACACAATATAGAAAGCAAGTCCTATCTGTAATCTCGGAGTGGGGGGACCAAAAACGTAACAAATATTTAGCCACATGTGGACATGATCCGAAAATTTCAGTTCTTGAATTTAGACATGCTGCTTTTCCAGATGAGCCATCTTTCTACATCACAAAGACCGCACTTTCCGCTGCCGTTGGTGTAGGGCTTACATTTGGCTAAGATCTTCCAATGGATATTGTAACTGACACCTTCATCTTTTAAGGACCGTATACGACTGGATAATTTGGGCGTTTTCTTTTTATCCCAGTGCCTGAAGCTCAACGTGTGATCATTGAACCTGGCCTTGAAATTACCCTCTGTAATGCCTACGTATTTCTTCGTAGAAACTGTGTTGTTAGTGGATATAGAGTTATTAGTCTCTAAGTTATTAGTCCTTTCCACATAGACGACATTCTGAGTACTTTGTATTTTAGGATTCACATTTCCTATTTCCAGGTTATTTGTGGAATTACCACTGGTCATCAGTTTTATTGGTTGTCAAACCATAGTTCCTATCCTGATACTTAGTTGTGTTACTTATGGTTTGTCAGCTCATGTTGACACTGTTGCTATTTATTGATCTATAATTATAATTCTGGTTATTATTATTGCTATTGTTCATACGGAATCTGTTAAATTTACTATCGTTTTGTGTTGCTATAATTTATGCTAGATTTTATTTATTTTCCGAAAGAAATTATATACCATTCAATATAGCTAGAGTTATACATGTTACTGAGGTATGTATTTCTATTTCTACCAAGGCCTTTTCAAAAGTAATCAATTTATCTGGTTCTTGTTACAGCATTGGGTTTGATTTCTATTATATTTGACATTTATCAATTATTTGTGTATTACTATTTATAGATTTTATGCATTGTTTACCTACCCTATTTGAATGGGACCTCTTAGTAGGTACATTTATATCTAAGCCACTTTGTACTTTATTTGGCACATATTCGAATAAATCTGTATCTTCTTTTTATTTCAATAAAATAAATTCCACTTGAGCACTGTTGGCGATATAATCGACTTACTCCCTCCCACGAAATTACTGAACATGTACCAAAATTTGAAACCGCTATTATCTTTATTATTATCATTATTATATAAAATACATTATTACTACCATGTGAAATTCCCAACCATACATTATTTTAAATGTGTTTAAGCCTCAGCGAACTATTAGAACTGGAATTATACTTAAGTGTATTTAATCGACAGGAGTGTCTTCTAAGTAGCTAACCTATACTAAAGCTGTAAACAATTGCCGTTATATTCCGTCATCATCAGCTAGTATCTAATAAATCATTGACGCCATTATAATAACAAAAATGTTATGGATTTAACCCTTCATCTTGTTCTCAAAATGTGTAATTTTCCGTCAAAGTTAGAAACTAAGATGACTATTAAATTTAAGTTGTTACCATTAACTAGGAATTATGATTGATTTGTGACAGATTGGTTACCCCAGCGTCTATAAATCCCTTCAATACATTCATCGAACTGTAGTTAGGCTCCATTCAATTGCAATTTGCTTCAAGAATATTTGGAATGCATTAGAAGTGGGAGGTATCAACCGTCATAATTCACGAGATCCGTTCAATATTCATTGAAAGTGAATGGCGTACATCTATCTATCTATCTATCTATCTATCTATCTATCTATCTATCTATCTATCTATCTATCGATTTATCTATCTATCTATCTATCTATCTATCTATCTATCTATCTATCGATTTATCTATCTATCTATAGGCCAATTAAAAACAGATGGTGGATATTTTGCCTCGTCTCTTTAGTGTTGTGCACAGTTCTAAATAATGATTTTTCAGTTCATCTATGTATAAATGGTTTTAAAGTTTTGCACGAGTCTACTAGTTTCGTAGAAGAGGTAAGTGGATTACGTCTATTAATGGATTCAGCTAGTATTTATTGTATTGACCTTGAAAGGATGAAAGGTGAAGTGGACCTCGGTGCAATTTAAACTCAGAACGTAATGATGGACGGAATTTCAGCTAAGTGTTTGCCCGGTGTGCTAAAGATTCTCCCATCTTGCCATATTCATTTATGCATAAATAGGTTGCCGATGTCTAGCTTGAGGTTATTCCTGATTCTGCATACATATTTTTGGAGGGTCTCCATATGTGATAAATGATGATTATGTCAATGATCATTATAGGACTACATTATAACACGTGTCTGATGGTTACAAAGTACGTTGTGTTTTGGTGCAACTCGTTTTTATTTCTAGGATATCGCATAGATACTCCATTATTAGTTAAAGTATAAACGCTTTGCTGTCTTTGATTAGCCATAAATCAGCCTTAACTAAGATGAAAAGCAAACTAATCGTGATCATTCCAGCTTTCAGGAAACTAATAAAGTTCATTTTGTGAAAGTGATAAAATGTAATTTAAGGTAGAACTAATAACAATGTGTAGCAGGTTGAGTCACCGCTTAAATATTCCTTCCTTGTTTGACCGGTTTAAATAACAAAACAACAGAAGCCAACGGAAATATTTTAACTCATTACCGCAGCAGTTAATTCTTTACCAGAGAAACTACTAAAAGGTTTTATATTTAAAATTTACTTAATAGCCTTTAAGTATTGTTAGTTTGATTTCATAAAACACCTGTTTGTGGAACGGCTTGTAATTACCTTTACTCATAACAAAAACAGATTGATAATTACTTTTACACATAATAGAACATTTAAAGACTATTCAGGAGAATTAAGACCAATTTCTCGAATTTATTTTTACGTAGCGTATCCATTTTCGAATCATAGAATCATTGAAACAAAAGATTACGTATGCATATGTGGTTCCTGATGTTACTGCATTTTGAAGGACATTTGCCAAGAAACAGCTAGCTTTAGTGAGAAAAAATAGTGTATCGTAGTCTCCCTTGAAAGGGAATCTAATTTTTATCTTCTGACAGTGCTTCGTAAAAACTATTTAACAAAATATAACAGTAAATTGGAAACGCTGTTACTCTGTTATTTTTTATAACTGACCTCGTAAGCGCGCATGGCCTTGATGCTAGATCCAATTCCTGGAGCGTGTAGTATGTTGTGTTCTTGAGCAAAATACTTCATTTTACTTTCCTCCTCGATCACTTTGACGTCTGTTATGTTGTACAATGTGGACCTGTACAAGTGAAGTTTATTTGATGAAGGGAGCGAGCTAATGAACAGCACATACACTTGTGGAGTTTTTTCCGCAAGAAATTGCAGAAACATTTTTCTCAGACTATGATGGGCTACCTGGCTTAACAAATATACGGGCAATGATGGTCAACCATTTTATGTTATTTTCAAGAAATTTGTACATGGTATGAGAGTGCTGTTTTTTTTTATTGTGTTAAGTTATCCGAACAATATTTGGTTGCTATGTTTAGCAGAATGGTCGATCATGTAAAATGTCTCTCATTGACTTTTAAAGCCAAAGAGATTACATAACTAAGGTGCTGCATAAAATTTGATACAAGGCACCACTATATAGGATGCAATAAAAAAGCACTTCAACAGCAATACTGGTATTATGCATTCAATTTGATATTACAAAAACCAATATATTCTTGGTACCTTTACCGAAGTTAGATCTGATTCCAAGTTTCGTGTCCAAAACAGAAGATGTAAGTTAGAAATTAAAACTGTATATCAATTTGTTAGAATGTACAAGGTTCATTAATTTCAGTGGTGGTAGAGAAGTCATACTGAAAAAACAAAACAAATGTGAGAATTAAAACAGTAAAAAAAGGGAATTTGGTTTACGGTTTCTCAGATCTTCTTTAAATAGTCGCTTTCGCTTGTAATGGTATGTTTAGGGATCTGATGTATTTATAAACTTTTTCTGCGAGCGGATCTGATTTTTGTAGCGTTGAAAAATTGATGAATTTTTTCTTCCGTGGTCAAGCTTGTCGTTCTGCTTGGTTGGTTTCCTTGTGGATACGGTTATAGGTCGTTCCGGTAGGTTGGTTCTCTTTAAGGGTCATTTCATTATATACGCTGATGGTCGGTTTTGATTGGTCTGGACCTATGTGAGTCAGCAACTGGTGTTTGTGGAATTTCATTGGATTGGAGGTGCGTGACGTCGGCATCTTGTGTTTGTGTGGTGATTTTGTGTCGCGGTTTCGAAACCTGGGTGGAAGATTGTTACTAAAATTTTGTTGTTTGTTTTTGTGTTGAAATTGAGTCATTTTTTCTTCTTTTTACTGCTTTTTCATCTTTCTAAAGGATATTCAGTTATGGTTTATATTTTTTAATCCGTATGTGTTCCTTATTTAAACGGAATTGGGTTGAAGTGTTTCCAGTGCATTGATAGAGAAGGAAGATTTGGTATTTAGGGTTTTTGTCTACAGAGCATTGGTCTAGGTGCTGGCTAACAGGAATTTTCCTAGTGGCGGGATCCCGGATTTGTTGTCTGTGTACCGTAAGTCTATCCCTCAAAGTTCAGCTTGTCTGACCAATGTAGTCTCCACCACAACCTCCACATTTAAGAACATAGATTAAGTTCTTCAAAGCACATGTGAAGTCATAGTTTATGGTAAAAATTTGGCCTGACTTAAATTTGTATGTTGAGCCCCCTAAGAGAAAGGTGCAAGTTCCGCAGTTAGGGCGGTTGCACTTTTTGACTTGTGGCGGTTGTATTTTTGTTGGGTAGTTTCGCGCTGGTTATTAATTTTTGTAGAGATTGTGGCTGTCTTTTACTTTTAATAATCCTATGTGTTTCTAGTGCCTTTTTCATTCGTGGGTCCTTCATAGGGAGAGGTATGTTTTAGTGGATGATGTTGTATGCTTCCTTGTTTCTTGGATTGTGTGTTGATATGTAAGATAGAGTTTTAAGTGTGTCATGGTGTTTCTTGTTTTCCGTAACTCTTGGATGTCTATCATTTTTGCCCGTTCGATTCCATTTTCGATTAGACTGACCGGGTATTTTCTATCTAGTAATGAGGTTTTAAGTTCTTAGAGTCGCTTCTCTCGGGTTTCGGGATTTGATGCAATCGTGCAAATTCTTCTCGCTAAGTTGAACGGTATATTTTGTTTAGTATGTTTTGGGTGGCAAGAGAAGAATAAAAGATATTGTTTTGAGTCTGTTGGTTTGAGAAGATGTCGGTTGCAATTTCAGTATCTATCTTTATTATTCAGATGTCCAGGAAGGGTAGTTGTTGGTGGTTGTATTCCATAGTGAATTGGATACTGTGGCTAATGCTGTTGATTAAGTTTTAAAATTTTGTGAGTTGTTCAATGTTATATGGCTAAAGGATGAAACAGTCATCCGGGTAGCGTTTCCAGTTGGTAAGTAAGTACTTTTGGAAGTTGTTACCAAATTTCAATCTAGCGTGTTCGTATATTTGGACTTCCAAGTATGCCATGACAACGTTGGCAAAAGTAGGCGCTCCCCTTGTTCCCATCGCCGTGCCCGACTTTTCTCTATAAGTGTTATCGTTGAAATTGAAGAAGTTGTTCTGTAGAATGCACCATGTTCAACGATGAATTCTTTTCCGAATCTGTCAGGAATGTCATTTGGAATTTTCCAGCCAGTATTGTTTGGCTATTATTCCGTATTCGTGAGGAATCGAGGTGTAGAGGTTTATTACATCAAATGAAATCAAGAGAGAGTCTTTTCTGGTTTTGTTCGGGAGATGGTTTAAAAAGTCCAGATCATCCTGTATAAAGCTCGGTATATGTTGGAGAATAGGTTTGAGGATGGCGTCAATAAAATTACTGAGTCTGTGTGTCTCACAAGAGGGACCGGCCACAATTGGTCTCATTTTGAGATCTCTTGGGAATATTTATGACTATAGAGGTTGACTTGTTACAGGCTTCGTTTATGGCCTCACTTTTGTGGATTTTGGGAAGTCCATAGAAGTTAGTGGTTTTGCAGTCAAATCTAGTCAAGCATTCTGTCTCCTTTTGTGTTAAACCTTGTTGGAATTGTTGGATAAGGGTAGACAGTTTGGTCATTATCTAGGATTGACTGTAGTTGTTGATTTTTTCATAGTAGGTATTGTCTTGAAGGAGAGTTAGGGTAGTTTTTATGTATTTTTCGGAATCCATGATAACTTCTTTTATGTCAGCTTCTTTTATAATTATGTTGTCATCTTCCCTGAGATTATTGATGATTTCCCATTCTTCTTTACTTGTATTTATTTTAAATTTTCGGTGTGAGAGTAAATCGTAGAGGAAACTGAAAATCAAGTCACAAAAGTTATCCAGAGTTTCATTTTTTACTTTTGTCGGACAGTAGTTGCTTTTATAGCGAAGGATGGCTTGATCATTATTTTCTTTATCTAGTTTTCCTTCAGTGACGCGATGTTTTCTGCAGAATGCTTGGATATCATTTTGTATGTCATTTAGGTTCGACCTTTGTGGTGTAGGAGTGAACTTCAATCCTTTTGCAATCCCTTTGCTATACATATATAAGTATGCATGTATAAGTTAGGATATTATAACACTTAAATATACGTATGCATATATATATATATATATATATATATATATATATATATATATATATATAAGGAGAATTCACAAAAAAAAAACAAAAGACGACGACAGGTGGTGTAGACAACATACAGATGTATTAGTTTAACGCTTGGGAAGTGAAAAGGTTTTTAACGTTTCGAGCCTACGCTCTTCCACAGAAAGAAACAGGGAGAGAAAATACAAATATACATACATATATGTGTATGTGTGTGTGTGTGTCTGTGTGTGTGTGTGTATACGCATACATATGCACACATATACGTGTGGAACAGGTTGAATGTAGATTCGTCCTTTAATTGGAGTGGTTTCCAAAAAGATTTCTAGCGTTGATTCTTCATACTTTCCTGGGAGTTTACTGGTGTAAATTAGCGAAGGTGTGAAAAATAGTATTAGAATATTAAGTGCATAATTAATTTATGGATATATGTTGTACGAATCCAATCATATTTGTCAAAAATGGAGGCGATAAGATGTTATAAGTTGTAAGAAGTTTATTCGTGCATAGAATCGTTTCATACATAGATACAAATTCATATTTGAATTTTCAAATTATCATAGTACTCATCAGTGCAGAGAGAAAATAATAATAGGAACTTAACAAAAGAGCAGAGGAATTGGATCTATGAGTTTCATGTTTAGCTGTTCCTTTCTATGTGTTATAGTGATGGGAGTCATGTCAAATATTAAACCACAATTAGCGGATGAAAAGTTAGGAGATGATATAAATATAGAGATATTGATAACATTCTCTCTATAGATTAGTATGATTTTCTAATTAAATCTCCATATACGCAGCATAAAGCGAGTAAGTTAGAGAAATGTAACTTAAATCTAACCGTTAAAAACAATATTTGGTATTTTTATAATAAAACAATCATAAACAGATGAATAAAGTTTAGCGTAAAACGTTATGTTTTTAAAGCTTATACTAGAAAGTTTATGAAATCATTTATGAAAATATAGTGAGAGGGGGATGAATTAAAAAGAATAAAGTGGAAGTGGGTTAAGGACTCGTGTTTACTCAAGATCCGTATTAAGGTAACATGGAAGTATAATAGAGGAGATGAGGAAAAGTGGTAATTCAAATGGAAATATGACGAGTAAGGTTGTATATATTTACGAAGACTATTGTTAAGAATGGAGATAAGAGAACATTTTAGGGGATGTAGTAAGAAGAGAAATATAGAAGCGATAATGTAATTAGAGAGGGTGGAAAGGAAACAAAATTTTCTAGTGTAGGCGAGATAAATAAGAAGGTATGTAATGAAAGAAGTGAATGTTAAAAATAAAAGAAAGATAAATTATTGATAAAGGTACTGAATGTGCAGGATAATGCTATACAAAAGGAATATTTTGTATATATAAAAATCTATGTCAAGAGGTTTATTCTTGATAAGTATTATGTGAAAACGACAGGGTATGACTATATATGATTGTAATGAATAAAAATACACGTTATGTAAATATACTAAAAATTATTATTATTATGATCTACGACTAGATAGATACATATAGGGGTACATATAATGTTACAAAATTATAGAATAAATGCTTATCATATATGGAAGAAAGTGAATGTATATGCAATAAAATATGTATATGGAGTCATACATACACATATAAGCATATAGATACACAAATATATACATATACATACACACTATATGCACATGCATATACATGTATAAATACATACATATGTAAATAAACACGTATATACACATACATACATTTACATATATATGCGGCCGCACACACACACACACATACACACACACGCACACATATATACATACATACATACATACATACATACACATACACACATATATATGTACATACATACATACATACATATATACATGCATACGTATACACATAAAAACATATATACAAACATAGATAAGCAGATATAGATGCAAACATGCACAACCGCACTATAACATACAAGTGTATGTATAACAGTATTGAAAATGTACTTAACTATAAGATGGAATAACTAATGACATATGCAAGTATTTAGTGATGTAGATATGTTCGGAGGAAGGGGAGAAAAATGAGAGTACATATACATAGGTATATAAGGGTAGACATATAAGTAGAAATGTATATGTATACTCAAATAGAAATATATAGTTATACAAAAATCTACATGCAGAAGATAGTGTATCTTACACACATCCATATGAATGTGCATACAACACTCGTATACACCTGAATATAGAGATATGTATATATGCATACATAATGGGTGTATATACTCACATGTATGTACAGATACACACAGATATGTAAGCACATAAAGAGCACACATACGTGCATATGCATGTGTGCAAAAATATAGGAGTAAATAAGAAAGTAGACAGGTATAAGTTCATATATCCAAGCGTATGAGGAAAAATGTATTTAGAGACACAGTTTGCATAATAGCCCTATATACAGAAGGTCCTTCAGTTATCATAAAAGAAATATTAAAATAAAATATATAAAGGGAATTTATGTTATAGTAATACAATTGGGATAGGATAGAGTTCTATACTGAGTAATAAGGGAGAATATAATGTGTGTTTTTTTCAAATATATCAAACGAAGAAATTAGGTAGTAAATAGTTATTTTAGATTAATGAATAGGAATTTGGTCATATGAGAAAATCTTTCTTCCCTCGTATTAATTAGGTTTCCATTCATTCTCATTATGTTATAGCTTTGTTCCAGATATAATCTGCAAATTTTATTGTTATTTCTCTAAGAATGGGCCGAAGATAGAATTTTCCAGGAGATTGAGAAATTAATGTTGTTTCTTTTGAGGTGCCAAATTGTTTTTGATATTCCGGTACTGTTCTCTATTTTATGGTCCCTAAAGGTGGATTCGTGGTTCGAAATTTACGATTTAACCCAGTTTTACATGCAACCTATATATATAAATCTCGATAAGTCTAGTCTAATAATTGTTGCCTGGTATACAACGTCTTTCTTTTACAATTTCTTTCTAATTTACAAGAAATTAGGGTCTTTGAAATTGCAATTTGTATTTATGGGTGGTGTAGTGTTACATGTATGTTTCGCTGGTTATTATTAATATTGATATTGTTAATTGTAGGATTTTACGTTTTTTTTTTATAATTTTGTTTTGATAGAATTGATCTAGATTCTTATTGTTAAATGAAGATATCCTAAAAGATTAGGAGAAACTGAAAATCCAAATCTAATATGTTTATTATTAAATATTTTTGCGTATTTAGTGTTTTTGAAGTTTTTATTAAAAATCATTCTGATGGACCAACTGAAATTCGATTTTAAGTGTTTTGAAAAGGGAATTATTATCCAAATGGTTTTCTCGTTGCCTGCTTTGGTAAAGAACTGGGTTGTATTCAGAGAGTCAAATCTTTTCATAGATGGTATAGATTTCATTTCTACTATGTTGTTCATATCCTTGTTAATTAGAAAGAGTATTATAGTTATTCACATCATTATATAAAATGGTCTTATTTTGATTATTCCTGACTTTTTCTGTTTGTTGCCTTAATGTTCCTATTTTTATGCTTAATTATACAATTATGGTGCATTTTGCCAGTATTTATAGGTTTGTTTACATTAGTGTAGATAGGAAGGTAGTAATTATTAAGATTTATATTCTTTTTCAGAATTTTATTTCTGTTGTAGTGCTTGTAATACTTGAGTCTTTTTGTATTGTTATTATAATGATGATGGTCGAGTTTATTGATGTTGTTATGTTAATGAATGTTATTTGGAGTTTTCAGTATTTGTTTATTAGGATATACTATGTCATTATATGTATTAGGTTCTCTAATATTAACTTTATTATTTTTGTAATTATGTTTAATATCATTTATACTAGTGTTGTCGGTTTTTTATATTTAATTCCATATTTATATCATGCCCTCTTAAGTGCTAGGCTATAATAGTCCTTATGTTTATGAAATATTTCTAAGTATGTATGCATGTATGCATATATATATATATATATATATATATATATATATATATATATATATATATATATATATGTGTGTGTGTGTGTGTGTGTATATATATATATATATATATATATATATATATATATATATATATATATATATATATATATATATATATATATATATATATATATATATATATATATATATAGTGGAGGCGCGTGGCTTAGTGGTTAGGGTGTCAGCATTATGATCGTAAGATTGTCGTTTCGATTCCTGGACCGAGCGACGCGTTGTGTTCTTGAGCAAAATACTTCATTTTCACGTTGCTCCAGTCCACCCAGCTGGCAAAAATGAGTAAAGCTGCGATGGACTGACGTTCCGTCCAGCTGGGGAACACATACGCCATAGAAACCGGGAAACCGGGCCCATGTGCCTGGCTAGGCTTTAAAATGGCGCATTTATTATTATTATTTTATATATATATACATATATATATATATAGGGGGAAAATACGAACAAAAATAATCGACAGTGCGCATTGGAAATAAAAACAAGTAAAGGCTTTTATGAAAAGTAACGATAGATATATGGTATTAATTGAAAGGTTAGTAGTGTTCTGTATTATGTTATGTGTTCATATTTAGCTGTGGAAGATATTTATTGATGAAAGTTGCCTCTTTATTCATTCTTTGTTGCATTGAGGTGTTTTGTGCACATTGATAGAAGGGAAAATTAGGAAATTAGGGTTAAGATTCCTCGCACACCTTTCTATGTGTCCACTGACCTGTATCTGTCTGTATTGGGGGTGGCGGATTTGTTCTTTGTAGAGAGTGGTTCTTCGACGGAGTGATATTCCTGTTTGGTCAATATAATTATTGGTGTGGTAATAATTATATTGGCCAAACAGGAATATCACTCCGTTGAAGAACCACTCTCCACAAAGAACAAATCCACTTCCCACAATACAGACAGATACAGGTGAGTGGACACATAGAAAAGGAACCTTTGTTTATATGCGTTTTGCTCCATTTATTCTTCTTCTTCATATCTACTCAAAATGAATCACTTTAACTTGGGGTCTCTACATATAAAACGGATGTGATATCCTGGTGTTTTTGTATGTTTTTTGCTCCCCAGGGTAACTATTAACATATTTACATTGTCAAGGTTTTTTAAACTGAGATGATATTAATATATACATAAATTGATATATATATATATATATATATATATATATATATATATATATATATATATATATATATATATATATATGTATATATATATATATATATGTATATATATATATATATGTATATATATATATATGTATATATATATATATATATATATATATATATATATATATATATATATATATATATATATATATATATATATATATGAAATTATTATGAGCACGGAAAACAGGAAGTATCAACATAATGATAATAATAATAATGATAATAATAATAATAATAATAATAATAATAATAATAATAATAATAATAATAATAATAATAATAATATATGCATATATATATGGTTACTGTTAAACTATTGAGCAGATAAAACAGAAGCAAAATGAATTCATCCAATCTTATGCCCTTATTAGACCACACATTGGCACTCTGGATGTCATCATGGAAAATACCAGTCGCAAGGCTGATAGGGGTAAAGAAGATGAAGCCAGGACCAGAAGATCCTCTTATCCAGTGGTCCCTCCAAAGAATGAATCCCCCACCCCTGTGAACAACCAGGCTGATAAGGATAGGGAAGCTGAAGAAACAACAACCAGAAGTCCCTCTGTGCCAGTGGTCTTACAAAGGAATGGAATCCGAAACCCTAAAGGAGAGAAAAAATTTGGAACAAAGTCAAGGACATAAAAATTTCACCTGCAACGCAAATGTTGGTATGGGGAAGACGGTACAAATTGCTGGTTTGTCCACCCGAGACGCCGCTAAAACTGCAGTAGTCTTAAGGAGAATACTTCCCTGAGGAAAGACACCAATCGTCTCCAAAGAGAAAGTATGCAAATACAGTGAACTCTTCAGATTTTATGCGCAAGGCAGTAGCTGAACAACAGTCTTTCTTGTGCATGGCGCAAAAGATTGTGCAGCAGATAACCTGGATACATTAAACGCAAACACAGAACCTTGCTCCCCACTGCGCAAGACCACCTCAATCAACAGACACGGGATGGCTTTAACGCTTGCCCAGTCGTCACACCAGTATTTTTACTAAATAGTGGAAGCCTGTTGCATCACAACAAAGGTAAAATCTTTTTACTGTGAGATCTTGCTGCATGCAATCAAACCCTATGCATAGCACTCGTGGAAACTCATCTGAGCCCTGATATAGAGGATGCAGAAGTACACGTATATCATACTGCGAAAGGACAGAAGGGAAAGGAAACATGGTACAGTTGCTGTATGAATACGTAAAGACCTCACACTCAGGTCCTGCTGTAATACCTAAATTCAGTATGTGACACTCTAATTGTATACATAAGACAACACAATATGCAATACATATCGCCCACCGTGTGCTGCAAACAATATAGGCAAGTTTGAAGATTGCCTCAAAAGAAATAAAGAAACCCTCATGAAACTGGAATATCACGTGAGCGTATTTCTTATGGGTGATTTCAACTTCCCCAATGTCAAATGGTCCGAAGATCTCATACTATCAGGAATGACTCATTGCAAACAAGCAGAGGTAGAGTCCGTGCTCAACCTCACCAATGCCCTGGTCATGGAGCAAGTTATACTCAGACCGACTAGGGCGAATAACATTTTGGACTTCGTTCATGATATGAAAGTGACGCCGACATTAGTTCCGGATTACAACATAATAGAGCTGTCTATGTATGGACCAAAAGTAGCCAGAAATATACAGCCTAAAGGAAGCACCAAAAATCTCTCCAATCTTCCTCGAAGCAGACTGGAAATAAATCCAAAAAGAGCTCCTCAAGTAGGACTGACCTAAATTCCTCTCTACACCAGACATTGGCACGAAACTAGAATATTTCATGTCTGTTATGCAAACTATATGCCAGAAAAATGTCCCATAGCACAAGGCCAACAGAAAAATTCCGAGGGAGAGGAAGAACCTTATGAGACGACGGACGAAGGTTGCAAATCGCTTCAATCAACATTCCAAAAGTAGTGAAAGGATCCGCCTAAAACTGATGGAGATTGAAGAAAACATTCAACAATACTATGTGAAGGAGGTAGCAGACAAAGAAGCCTGGGTTATAAAGACATTAAGTCAAACCCAAAGGCCTTCTTTCATTATGCCAAAAAATAGCCCAAGTCCGCTGCAAAATAGAAACCCCTCTTCCAAAAGAATAGCTCCCTGACAGGTAGCCCAACCAGGATCAGTGAGGTACTGAATGACCAGTTCAAAAGTGTCTTTGCCATCCCGTTGGTACACAGATAAATGTGAATGAACTGGTGGATTTCTTTTCCGCCTCACCTATAACCAGCGAGGTGGATAACATCGACATTAGTGAAGAAGATATACTACTAGCCATAGATGAGGTGGATGCAAACGCAACTGCTGGTTCTCAAATCGTGTAAGCGTGCCCTGGCGAAACCACTACAGACTCTCGTCCAGAACTCTCTTGGAAATGGCAGACTGCCAAGCAAACTGAAGAAGGAATAATATGCCCAACCCAAGAAGGAGGCTGCATGGGGCGCTACACCCTAAAGCAAACGTAAACAGACTGTATATGAAAAGAAAGAATGGTGACAGAGGACTAATTAGTATAGACCATTGTATAATGAGTGAAAGGAGAATCCTTGCCGAGTATTTGTTAGTGATGAAGACCTGCTACAATATGCCGCGAAAGATATAGGTGTAAATGCAGATGAAATGATGGGCAAGACAGAGTTTAACCAAAGAGTTGAGGAGTCGAGAAAAGAAGACCTTGAAATGAGAATGCTACCAATTCAGTGAAGAATAACATGTATAAAACTTCCGACACTCAGAAATGCAGGCTCTTTGGAAAATGTGACCCACTTGGTAAGTGGATGTGAGAGCCATGCACAAAAACGGCACCACGATAAAGTGTGTGTGTATCTTCATTGGCTCTTATGCTGTAAATACCGATCTGAAATAACAGAGAACTAGTATGAGCATGTACCAAGAAAAGTTATGCAGGAAGATGGACAAGTAACGACACTCTGGGATTGTGATTTTCAAACGGATCATGTAATCGAACACCGTCGGCTGGATGTTGTAATATTGAATAGGAGAGACAAATACTGTCAGACCATTAATATAGCCATACCAAATGACATGAATGTTGTGAGTAAAGAGGTTGCAAATGGAAATCCAATGCAAAATTGATGTCTGCCAAAAGCAGCCTTTTGGGGCACAGCGTACATCTTAAAGAAAGTATTATCTGTCTGAGGCCCTTGTTGTGATTTGACAGATGACTAAATACACTGGTGTATTTTTACCAACACTGTTACGAAGGAAAAAAATGTAATGACCGGTCAACATCATCATGTTAAAGGGGTCATTACAAAGACAAGTTATATATAGTGTAGGTATTTATATGCAGTGTTACTAAGATGAAAAAACATTAATCATACGGAAATATATATTATAGCTGAGTTCATAATCTATTTATGTGTGTGAGTGTACTGAAAAATCTTTCTAGTAATGTCTCTTAAACATAACATACTCAGCTTATTTTAACCTCCAGTCATTTCTAGTGTTTGGGATATTGAAAACAGAACACTTTTCTTTTTGACTTTTTACATAAACACGACAACGAAATATTAAAAACAAAATTCATAACTGAGGTGCAATTCATGAAAATATATGAAAATAAAGCAACAAAATGTTTGAGAAATACCTTTACAAGTAAAAAGTAGTACGAAACTCGAGGTGAAATTAGAAATAGGAGCTGGAAGACAAAATATAGAAAAAAAATTGAGAGAGACAGGGATGTATGAGTAGTAGGGTTTGGATGAAGCAAATGACAGTAGCCTACATAGTCTAACTTGCTGTTGGAACCATAAGTATATTTATATTCGTTACCTAAGTATATATACATACATATACATACATACATACAAACATACATATAAATAAATATATATTGTAGCAGTTATATATATATATATATATATATATATATATATATATATATATATATATATATATTGCAGCAACATGACGTAATAGTCGTCGGCTGTCTTTTGTTTATAAATGTCTTACGCTTTTTCAGTGGTCAATTTTACTGTTCATACACCGATTCTTGTCTCGATGAAGATGTTCTTTTTAACGGAGAAAGGCGTCTAGAATCGGATTTATGGAAGTTACTTAAACCCAGATTTTTGGGAAACTATTTAGTGACACGTTGTTGTCACACGGGACCTTGTCACTCACTTCTGCATTGCTATTTGCATTATTCATTCTTCATGAACTTATGTCATGCTATTCCTCAACCTGTTAGTGTAATTTAAAGAACTAGCTAAATAAATTTATCCTGTCATCCTTCTCGCGACAGACGCCTTTTTAAAATGTTTACTTCATATATAATATGTACTACAATTTTTCATCATGATTATGTCGTGATGAATTTGCTGTTTATATTTTGACTACTTTCTGTAAATAGACGATTGCTGTTAAATCCAGTCCGTTCCTCTCTTTTGTATAATGTGTTCGAACTCTTATCGCATGTCAGTAAGAAAAAAATGAATTAGTTTAAGATTAATTTGCATGCACCCCTATGGAGATATACTCAAGCCTTTGTCAACGTGAGAAAATACAATCAACCCAGTATGATGAAACTAAATAACATTTCCAGAATAAGCATGACTTCATAATTTTACTTCCACAGATATTTTCATCTTGCTATCGAACACACTCTCGTATCCTATTTTAACTGTTAAATAACTGTGCTAGTGAAAAGCCGATGTTCTTCAACATACATGCTGAACGCGACTAAGAGTGTAAATTACATACATATGTTCTGCATGCACTTCCAAATTCCTCGCAACTAGGTCAGTAAGACACAGCGACGTTTACCGATATGTATATACATATGTACGTATAAGTACAATCAAATCTATATACACGATCATAATTTATAACCTCTCAAAACGTAAAATCGAATCTCGCTTGAAAAGATTTCAGTACGTTGAGGAAATCAAAGTGAATGCGACAAGGCAGCTGCTGATTATCCTAGAAAACGAGTTCCAGGAATGCTTCCATCAATGGAAACAGCGCTGGATTAAGTGCGTGACTTCCGAAGGGGACTACTGTGAAGGAGAATAAATGCCAAATTGGTAGGTTTTGTAGGTTTTGATTTTTATGGCACTAGTCAGGATACTTATTCATGAGACCTCGCATCTATGTATGTCTGTGCATAAATATATAAATATACATACATATATATGCACACACACAAGCACACACACGTACACACATACACACACACATATATATGTATGAGCATATAATAAAGAATACAAATGGGTTTAAAATTTACGACAGCAGTTTCAATAGAATTTTATTGAGGTATTCATATTTTGCATCACAGTATATAATCCACCATCTTCAGGTAAAGCTTTAAACAGGTAGAAACATGTATATTAATACCGTGATGGTGAAGAATCGAACCAACATAGTGGATTTAAACAAATAATCTTCGACTTTATAGAGAAATCAGAAGTGGCTATAACGGGCATGCGAGAAATAAAGACATTGAATGATTTAAAAGCAGTTGTCGGAATTAAGTTTATAACCACACAGTTATGCATGAGGACGAGAAAGAAACGCAAAAGGTTGTAGCGAAGATACGTCCTTCGGGTTAGGACCAGGAATATGTCTTGACAGTTAAGTGAGATATAAGAATGGAAAACTCAGCGCAGCAGGAAGTCATAAAACTGTCATCGTCTTTTCACGCACCTACACAAACACACATACAGAGGAACACACATTCATATACATACACACAGACGCACACACTGATATACATACACACACATATATGCACAGACACAAACGCATTTGTATCCATATATACATACACATATATACCTATACACCCGCATACATACCTATATATATATACATATATATATATATATATATATATATATATATATATATATATATATATATATATATATATATATATATATATATATACACGCACACGTACACATACACACGTACATAAACATATACACACACATTAGTTTCGAGTATATGGGGCATATCCCATAGGCACCAAACTGTATGTAATGCAGAGCTGTGTTAAATTGCTATTCATTACATATAATCCCAAGCTAGCAGAATCATTAGTACGCTGGATAAAATACTTAGTGTCATTCCTTCTGTTCGTAATTTCTGAGTTCAAATTCCACCGAAGTCGACTTTGCCTTTCATCGTCCCGGTGTCGATAAAGTAAATACCATTCGAACACTGGAGTTGATGCAATCGACTTCCCCTTCCACCTAAAGAGATAACTAAAAAGTTCTGGGACATGATGTGATGTAGGCAGAACGGAATCTACATGTAAACGAACATCAAGTACATAGTGCGCTAACGGGAAACTTTACACAGCTATACAGCGCTCACTTCAAGAGTCATTAAGATAAAACAATACATTAATCATTATTATGGTTGTTTGCTGTGCGGAAAATAAAATCACATACATTGAAATATTACAACGAATATTGCCAGTAATTAGTTAAATTAGCGAGAAGTGTTATTTAAAATTTTGTTTTAAGCCAGACGCACTCTAATGATTTACATAAAACTTAAGGGGAGACAGATGTACTTTATTTTTATTCTACTCAGTGTTAGACAACAACACAGTGATCTCATTTTTAAGTAGCTAATGGAAGTGTAAGAAATGATTTAACTTATTTTCGCATTTATATCCGACAAAAATACAACAATAAAAATATATACAAACAAATGAAATTAATATTAAAATACGAAAATATTGCATATTTATATTTTCTTCATATTACAAGAAAAAATTTGATCTTGTTATAATAGGCTTTTTTTTCTAATGTGTGTGTTCAAGAATTACTGTCAAAAAAAAATTGAAGGATTAAAAATATACAGGTGCACACATCACTTCATATCTGCATACATTAATATACAACTTAATACATATGTACAAAGCTTGTAAATTACAATTTTCATTTTAGATTGATGAAATTTAATGTGGGACACGTCATTTGAAGGAGAATAACATGATTTTCTGAAAATTTATGTTTTAAAAATATTCTCTAGTGTGAAGCATTGCCAACGACTTCATAATATGCTAAAAGAACATAAAAATAACTCATTTTCAGAATGACGACAATAAAAATATTTTCCCCACAAAATAAGATATATGTGCGACTAAAATCATATTTTAGAGCGTATATATATTTGTAATTCCTAATAATAATAATAATGATAAGTATTATTATTATTATTATTATTATTATTATTATTAAAATTAAAAAAAGAGTGCCATTTGCTATCTTGTGAACAATATTTCGACATCTCGCGTGTCTTCCACTGGTTCAAAAAATAAATTTGTCAATCTACTTCATTTTGGTTAATATAGAAAGGATTGAGGTAACTCCCCCTGAAGATATAGAGTCAAAATTAAAAGAAGAGTGCCATTTGCTATCTTGTGAACAATATTTCGACATCTCGCGAGTCTTCCACTGGTTCAAAAAATAATTTTGACTCTATATCTTCAGGAGGAGTTACCTCAATCCTTTCTATATTAACCAAAATGAAGTAAATTGACAAATTTATTTTTTGAACCAGTGGAAGACACGCGAGATGTCGAAATATTGTTCACAAGATAGCAAATGACACTCTTCTTTTAATTTTGACTCTATATCTTCAGGAGGAGTTACCTCAATCCTTTCTATATTAACCAAAATGAAGTAGATTGACAAATTTATTTTTTGAACCAGTGGAAGACAAGCGAGATGTCGAAATATTGTTCACAAGATAGCAAATGGCACTCTTCTTTTAATTTTGACTCTATATCTTCAGGAGGAGTTACCTCAATCCTTTCTATATTAACCAAAATGAAGTAGATTGACAAATTTATTTTTTGAACCAGTGGAAGACACGCGAGATGTCGAAATATTGTTCACAAGATAGCAAATGACACTCTTCTTTTAATTTTGATTCTATATTTTCAGGAGGAGTTACCTCAATCCTTTCTATATTAACCAAAATGAAGTAGATTGACAAATTTATTTTTTGAACCAGTGGAAGACACGCGGGATGTCGAAATATTGTTCACAAGATAGCAAATGACACTCTTCTTTTAATTTTGACTCTATATCTTCAGGAGGAGTTACCACAATCCTTTCTATATTAACCAAAATGAAGTAGATTGACAAATTTATTTTTTGAACCAGTGGAAGACACGCGAGATGTCGAATTATTGTTCACAAGATAACAAGTGGCACTCTTCTTTTAATTTTGACTCTATATCTTCAGGAGGAGTTACCTCAATCCTTTCTGTATTAACCAAAATGAAGTAGATTGACAAATTATTTTTTGAACCCGTGGAAGACACGCGAGATGTCGAAATATTGTTCATAAGATAGCAAATGGCACTCTTCTTTTAATTTTAACTCTATATCTTCAGGAGGAGTTACCGCAATCCTTTCTATATTATTATTATTATTATTCAGCAATCTTATTTTTATGACTTGCTTTCATTGCACTACCGAGCGTAGCTCTGTATGCTTTGGGTATGTGTTGTGGTTCGTTGTGATGCTCTTATTTTTATTTTATTGAAAGTGTTTTACGCAGGATGTGTGCGATGCCTAGTAGTGCTCTTTTCTGTATCTTTTATCTACTTGTTAGTCCTGGTGTTTTTGTTATGGATTTGTTTGAATATTGTTTTTTATCATACCTAATGCGCCTACTATGATAGGAATTGTTTCTGTTTTTAAACTCCGCATTCAAGTTACCTATATTTCCAGGTCATTGTATTTTTAAAGTTGCTCTGTTCCTTTTAGGGAAATATTGTCATCTGTTGGTACTGATACATCGATTAGAAAGCATTCTTTTTCTTGGTTATCTCTGATAACTATATTCGGCCTATTGGCCTTCATTTCTCTATGTGTATTGGCACATCCCATAGTATGAATGGTTTCTCATTTTCTGGCGTATGACTATACCATCTTTTTTCTGTTGTTACTCCATAGTGTTGACATATGTTCCAGTGGATATAGGTCCCAACACTGTCATGTCTGTGAATATATTCCTCCATAGCTAGGATTGGGAAGCCACAGACAATATGGGTTATTGTTTCTTGTCCGTATTCCTTTCCATTACGTATTTTTGGTAATTTTTGGTGGGAAGGCTTTGGTCATATGTTGCAATTAAAAATCTTCCAGTCTATTCTTTGAGTCTTGAGCTTCTCAGCTATTGTTCGGATTTTGCTTTGTCTATTTCTTTTACGTTTAGTTTAACCCAGTATTTGTCATAAAGGGGTTTTTCTTGCCATCGATTTATCATGATCCGTTTCTGTTTCAGTTTTTGTTTCGATTTCAGTTGTTTTACAGCTTTTGTCATTTCTTCATTTTCTTCATAGTTGTTAGGTGCTATGATTTTTGTTTTGTATTTATCAGCTTCCTTAAAGACGGAAACAGTGTTTTGTTTTGTTTGTGTTTTGTGGTTATTTGTATTAGTTTTCCCTGCTTCTGAAATAGCTATGTCTGTAGTCGTATGGTGGTTATTTTGTAATATCTTTCTACCTGTATAAAGCCTCTACCACCTTCGATAAGTTGTATATATAATCTTTCTATGTAAGATTTTGTGCGGTGCATCCTAAATGCTGTCATTACCATTCTTGTTTTTCGGTCTATTTTGATTAGTTCATTTCGAGTCCAGTTAAGAATAATGCAATCGTAAATTATAATTGGAACGGCTAGAGTGTTCATACCCATTATCTTGTTTTCGCATTGAGCTGTATTCCCTATTAATCTAACTCGTCTATAGTATCCTTTTCTTATTTTCTCTTTCAATTGTGCGTGTTGTATCGTATCTAGTTCATTGATTCCTAAGTATTTGTATGTCTGGATTTGGTCTAGTTATCCTATTTCATTTGCTTTATCTAATGTGATGTTGCTACTCTTAATTAGTTTTCCTCTTTTCAAGGTTGTTTTGGCACATTTTCTGAGCCAAATTTCATGTTTATTTCTTTGGTAAATCCATGTACTGCCTGTAGTAATATTTCCAGCTTTTTTATCATTTGAACGTATAGTTTTCGATTCATCCGTATACAAGAAATGACTGATTGTTTTGCCTTAACAGTTGTACCCACTTCCAGTTCTGTTTAATATGTCAGATAAATGTGTCAGTGCCAAGCAGAGATACGGAGCGCAGAGACTGCGTTTCCCTTGAAATTTCCTCTTCTAATGGGGATGGCTTTGGTTTTTATAAGTCTCTCTTTTGCCTGGAGATGTAGCACTATGCCATTTATTCATGGAATGTTTGATATATTTTATGATTATTGGTGCTACCTTTTTGTGGTTAGTGTGTCTGGGATCCATGCGTAGGGAACACTATCAAACGCCTTTCGGTAATCGACCCAGGCTATACTTAGACCCTTCTTTCTGCGGCTGTCTTCAGCTATGACATTATTGATCATTAACTGATCTTTACAGCCGTATGAGCCCTTGCAGCATCCGTTCTGCTCTTCTGGAAACAGGTTGTTTTCTTCTAGATGCACGCTCATTTTCTGCGATATTATTGCTGTAAAGGCTTTCAAAATTTTAGGGATACAAGTTATCGGTCTGTCATCTTGTGGGTTTGCCGTTTCAGTGGATTTGGGAATTAGGATAGTTTTCCCTTCCGTGAGCCATTCAAGCATTGTGTCTCGCTCTGTTAGTATTTCATTAAATTTCTCAGCCAGCATTTTATGCGTTCCTGTTAGGTAGGTATTTTAACCAGAAGCTGGGGATCTTGTTGCGCCTGGGTGCCTTTCACTTGCTTAGTTTTTGCAGTGTCTGGTTGAGCTCTTCAATTCAGGTGTTGTGCTCGTTGTTTTCATATACCTCTTCTGAGGTTGTTCCTTCCACCACCATATTTCTTTCCAAAATATTATTATCATTATTATTATTATTATTATTATTATTATTATTATTATTATTGAGTGAGAGAGCAGTACATGCCATCAAAGTGACACTGAGGTAAAATATACGAAGCCCAGTATACCCATCATAACTACCCGTCTGATAAGGGTACACCAGACACATGCATCACAACCATATGTGCGTGACATGGTGATTTCGTATCAAGATTAACAGGGCATGACCTTGCAGGTGGGACCCAGTTAGAATTGTCTTCAGGTTGAGTAGCCCATCCCGCTCAAAAGGTCCCTGAATAAGGTTTGTTTAAAGATGTTGAGCAAAACACCCATGTTTCTAAGGGTGAATTATTCAAGCCCCAAAGAATTCCTCTCAAGACATTGCTATGATGTTCCCCACTACTTCTGCTCATGATCAGAGATACACATATCGCCAGCCACCAAGGGACATGCTCAACTGGTTAAGGTCAAACAACTGACAAGCACATTTGTGGTATTAAGCAGAATATTTGCTGTAGCCCATCTTTTATACCTAGACAAAACAATGTACATGATAACATTTCCAATCAATTAAGATCAGAAACCATGAGAGCCACTGCCTGGTACTGTATCCGAGCATTTATTATTATCATTATTATTATTATTATTATTATTATTATTATTATTATTATTATTATTATCATCCTCATCACCACCTGTTTTCAAAAAGGCTCGCTTCAAGAGTTGCATTCCATCGCGTTCAGTACAATGTGCTTATTATGGTAGTTTTGACTTTAGGAGTCCTTCCTAGCGTGAGGCATTTATGTATAGCAATGCCCTTAATATAAATGAATATATTAAAGGGAATAATTAATAAATTTTTCCATTATGAGGTTTTTCAAGCTAACTGATGAATTCTTATAAAGATTTTATCCTATTTTGAAATCGTAATTTT